>NC_069505.1:268530020-268805020 GCF_027579735.1 Bombina bombina | reverse complement strand
CTGGTCTCAGTAGAAGATATAAAATACATTAATTGGCTTGCAAAACTAATAGGCCCTAGGTTACAATATGGTGGCGTCGGTAAGTTTACAGAGACTAAACATTTCTTCAATGTTTAAACATCTAATATAAATTTAAAAAAAAAAAACATATAATTCTCAGGTTAATCTTTGTTTTGTCATCATTTCTAACTTGTATCGAGCAATAAAGTTGAAATTCCTATCGCTGACTTTCTAATGTTTTAGGTTTATAAACTGCAACATTCTTCTCTTCAAGTGATGGAAATCCCCTGATTATGTCCGACGCTTTCTCTGCCAGCATTACTGTGGGCGCGTTAAGATTCCCACTGACAATGCTAGGCATGATGGAGGCATCTACGACCCTTAAATTCTCCACACCTATCACCTTTGTCTCTTGGTCAACAACAGCACTGGAGTCATTTGGTTGGCCCATTTTACAAGTGCAGGATGGATGGTAGGCAGTATCAGACTTTTGTCTTATGAAGGCGTCTATATCCTCATCAGACTTGACATTTGGTCCTGGGAGGATTTCAGGTCCACGGACTTCATCAAAAGCTTTCTGGGCAAAAATCTCTCTGGATAATTTCACACAATGGCGGAAATCCACAATGTCTTTTTCTGTAGAAGGAACAACAAAAAAACATAATTTATGTAAGAACTTACCTGATAAATTCATTTCTTTCATATTAACAAGAGTCCATGAGCTAGTGACGTATGGGATATACATTCCTACCAGGAGGGGCAAAGTTTCCCAAACCTTAAAATGCCTATAAATACACCCCTCACCACACCCACAAATCAGTTTAACGAATAGCCAAGAAGTGGGGTGATAAGAAAAAAAGTGCGAAGCATATAAAATAAGGAATTGGAATAATTGTGCTTTATACAAAAAAATCATAACCACCACAAAAAAAGGGTGGGCCTCATGGACTCTTGTTAATATGAAAGAAATGAATTTATCAGGTAAGTTCTTACATAAATTATGTTTTCTTTCATGTAATTAACAAGAGTCCATGAGCTAGTGACGTATGGGATAATGACTACCCAAGATGTGGATCTTTCCACACAAGAGTCACTAGAGAGGGAGGGATAAAATAAAGACAGCCAATTCCTGCTGAAAATAATCCACACCCAAAATAAAGTTTAACAAAAAAACATAAGCAGAAGATTCAAACTGAAACCGCTGCCTGAAGAACTTTTCTACCAAAAACTGCTTCAGAAGAAGAAAACACATCAAAATGGTAGAATTTAGTAAAAGTATGCAAAGAGGACCAAGTTGCTGCTTTGCAGATCTGGTCAACCGAAGCTTCATTCCTAAACGCCCAGGAAGTAGATACTGACCTAGTAGAATGAGCTGTAATTCTCTGAGGCGGAATTTTACCCGACTCAACATAGGCAAGATGAATTAAAGATTTCAACCAAGATGCCAAAGAAATGGCAGAAGCTTTCTGGCCTTTCCTAGAACCGGAAAAGATAACAAATAGACTAGAAGTCTTACGGAAAGATTTCGTAGCTTCAACATAATATTTCAAAGCTCTAACAACATCCAAAGAATGCAATGATTTCTCCTTAGAATTCTTAGGATTAGGACATAATGAAGGAACCACAATTTCTCTACTAATGTTGTTGGAATTCACAACTTTAGGTAAAAATTCAAAAGAAGTTCGCAACACCGCCTTATCCTGATGAAAAATCAGAAAAGGAGACTCACACGAAAGAGCAGATAATTCAGAAACTCTTCTAGCAGAAGAGATGGCCAAAAGGAACAAAACTTTCCAAGAAAGTAATTTAATGTCCAATGAATGCATATGTTCAAACGGAGGAGCTTGAAGAGCTCCCAGAACCAAATTCAAACTCCAAGGAGGAGAAATTGACTTAATGACAGGTTTTATACGAACCAAAGCTTGTACAAAACAATGAATATCAGGAAGAATAGCAATCTTTCTGTGAAAAAGAACAGAAAGAGCGGAGATTTGTCCTTTCAAAGAACTTGCGGACAAACCCTTATCTAAACCATCCTGAAGAAACTGTAAAATTCTCGGTATTCTAAAAGAATGCCAAGAAAAATGATGAGAAAGACACCAAGAAATATAAGTCTTCCAGACTCTATAATATATCTCTCGAGATACAGATTTACGAGCCTGTAACATAGTATTAATCACGGAGTCAGAGAAACCTCTATGACCAAGAATCAAGCGTTCAATCTCCATACCTTTAAATTTAAGGATTTCAGATCCGGATGGAAAAAAGGACCTTGTGACAGAAGGTCTGGTCTTAACGGAAGAGTCCATGGTTGGCAAGATGCCATCCGGACAAGATCCGCATACCAAAACCTGTGAGGCCATGCCGGAGCTATTAGCAGAACAAACGAGCATTCCCTCAGAATCTTGGAGATTACTCTTGGAAGAAGAACTAGAGGCGGAAAGATATAGGCAGGATGATACTTCCAAGGAAGTGATAATGCATCCACTGCCTCCGCCTGAGGATCCCGGGATCTGGACAGATACCTGGGAAGTTTCTTGTTTAGATGAGAGGCCATCAGATCTATCTCTGGGAGCCCCCACATTTGAACAATCTGAAGAAATACCTCTGGGTGAAGAGACCATTCGCCCGGATGCAACGTTTGGCGACTGAGATAATCCGCTTCCCAATTGTCTACACCTGGGATATGAACCGCAGAGATTAGACAGGAGCTGGATTCTGCCCAAACCAAAATTCGAGATACTTCTTTCATAGCCAGAGGACTGTGAGTCCCTCCTTGATGATTGATGTATGCCACAGTTGTGACATTGTCTGTCTGAAAACAAATGAACGATTCTCTCTTCAGAAGAGGCCAAAACTGAAGAGCTCTGAAAACTGCACGGAGTTCCAAGATATTGATCGGTAATCTCACCTCCTGAGATTCCCAAACTCCTTGTGCCGTCAGAGATCCCCACACAGCTCCCCAACCTGTGAGACTTGCATCTGATGAATTTACAGTCCAGGTCGGAAGAACAAAAGAAGCCCCCTGAATTAAACGAAGGTGATCTGTCCACCACGTTAGAGAGTGCCGAACAATCGGTTTTAAAGATATTAATTGATATATCTTCGTGTAATCCCTGCACCATTGGTTCAGCATACAGAGCTGAAGAGGTCGCATGTGAAAACGAGCAAAGGGGATCGCGTCCGATGCAGCAGTCATAAGACCTAGAATTTCCATGCATAAGGCTACCGAAGGGAATGATTGAGACTGAAGGTTTCGACAGGCTGTAATCAATTTTAGACGTCTCTTGTCTGTTAAAGACAGAGTCATGGACACTGAATCTATCTGGAAACCCAGAAAGGTTACCCTTGTTTGAGGAATCAAAGAACTTTTTGGTAAATTGATCCTCCAACCATGATCTTGAAGAAACAACACAAGTCGATTCGTATGAGACTCTGCTAAATGTAAAGACTGAGCAAGTACCAAGATATCGTCCAAATAAGGAAATACCACAATACCCTGTTCTCTGATTACAGACAGAAGGGCACCGAGAATCTTTGTGAAAATTCTTGGAACTGTAGCAAGGCCAAACGGTAGAGCCACAAATTGGTAATGCTTGTCTAGAAAAGAGAATCTCAGGAACTGATAATGATCTGGATGAATCGGAATATGCAGATATGCATCCTGTAAATCTATTGTGGACATATAATTCCCTTGCTGAACAAAAGGCAATATAGTCCTTACAGTTACCATCTTGAACGTTGGTATCCTTACATAACGATTCAATAATTTTAGATCCAGAACTGGTCTGAAGGAATTCTCCTTCTTTGGTACAATGAAGAGATTTGAATAAAACCCCATCCCCTGTTCCGGAACTGGAACTGGCATAATTACTCCAGCCAACTCTAGATCTGAAACACAATTCAGAAATGCTTGAGCTTTCACTGGATTTACTGGGACATGGGAAAGAAAAAATCTCTTTGCAGGAGGTCTCATCTTGAAACCAATTCTGTACCCTTCTGAAACAATGTTCTGAATCCAAAGATTGTGAACAGAATTGATCCAAATTTCTTTGAAAAAACGTAACCTGCCCCCTACCAGCTGAACTGGAATGAGGGCCGTACCTTCATGTGAACTTAGAAGCAGGCTTTGCCTTTCTAGCAGGCTTGGATTTATTCCAGACTGGAGATGGTTTCCAAACTGAAACTGCTCCTGAGGACGAAGGATCAGGCTTTTGTTCTTTGTTGAAACGAAAGGAACGAAAACGATTGTTAGCCCTGTTTTTACCTTTAGACTTTTTATCCTGTGGTAAAAAAGTTCCTTTCCCACCAGTAACAGTTGAAATAATAGAATCCAACTGAGAACCAAATAATTTGTTTCCCTGGAAAGAAATGGAAAGTAGAGTTGATTTAGAAGCCATATCAGCATTCCAGGTCTTAAGCCATAAAGCTCTTCTGGCTAAGATAGCCAGAGACATAAACCTAACATCAACTCTAATAATATCAAAAATGGCATCACAGATGAAATTATTAGCATGCTGGAGAAGAATAATAATATCATGAGAATCACGATTTGTTACTTGTTGCGCTAGAGTTTCCAACCAAAAAGTTGAAGCTGCAGCAACATCAGCCAATGATATAGCAGGTCTAAGAAGATTACCTGAACATAGATAAGCTTTTCTTAGAAAAGATTCAATTTTTCTATCTAAAGGATCCTTAAACGAGGTACCATCTGACGTAGGAATGGTAGTACGTTTAGCAAGGGTAGAAATAGCCCCATCAACTTTAGGGATTTTGTCCCAAAATTCTAACCTGTCAGGCGGAACAGGATATAATTGCTTAAAACGTTTAGAAGGAGTAAATGAATTACCCAATTTATCCCATTCCTTAGAAATTACTGCAGAAATAGCATTAGGAACAGGAAAGACTTCTGGAATAACCGCAGGAGCTTTAAAAACCTTATCCAAACGTATAGAATTAGTATCAAGAGGACTAGAATCCTCTATTTCTAAAGCAATTAGTACTTCTTTAAGTAAAGAGCGAATAAATTCCATCTTAAATAAATATGAAGATTTATCAGCATCAATCTCTGAGATAGAATCCTCTGAACCAGAAGAGTCCAAAGAATCAGAATGATGGTGTTCATTTAAAAATTCATCTGTAGAGAGAGAAGATTTAAAAGACTTTTTACGTTTACTAGAAGGAGAAATAACAGACAAAGCCTTCTTTATGGATTCAGAAACAAAATCTCTTATGTTATCAGGAACATTCTGCACCTTAGATGTTGAGGGAACTGCAACAGGCAATGGTACATCACTAAAGGAAATATTATCTGCTTTAACAAGTTTGTCATGACAATTATTACAAACAACAGCTGGAGGAATAGCTACCAAAAGTTTACAGCAGATACACTTAGCTTTGGTAGATCCAGCAGGCAGTGGTTTTCCTGTAGTATCTTCTGGCTCAGATGCAACGTGAGACATCTTGCAATATGTAAGAGAAAAAACAACATATAAAGCAAAATAGATCAAATTCCTTATAAGACAATTTCAGGAATGGGAAAAAAATGCCAAACATCAAGCTTCTAGCAACCAGAAGCAAATGAAAAATGAGACTGAAATAATGTGGAGACAAAAGCGACGCCCATATTTTTTGGCGCCAAATAAGACGCCCACATTATTTGGCGCCTAAATGCTTTTGGCGACAAAAATGACGCCACATCCGGAACGCCGACATTTTTGGCGCAAAATAACGTCAAAAATGACGCAACTTCCGGCGACACGTATGACGCCGGAAACGGAAAAGAATTTTTGCGCCAGAAAAGTCCGCGCCAAGAATGACGCAATAAAATGAAGCATTTTCAGCCCCCGCGAGCCTAACAGCCCACAGGGAAAAAAGTCAAATTTTTGAGGTAAGAAAAAATATGATAATTTAAAGCATAATCCCAAATATGAAACTGACTGTCTGGAAATAAGGAAAGTTGAACATTCTGAGTCAAGGCAAATAAATGTTTGAATACATATATTTAGAACTTTATAAATAAAGTGCCCAACCATAGCTTAGAGTGTCACAGAAAATAAGACTTACTTACCCCAGGACACTCATCTACATGTTTGTAGAAAGCCAAACCAGTACTGAAACGAGAATCAGTAGAGGAAATGGTAAATATAAGAGTATATCGTCGATCTGAAAAGGGAGGTAAGAGATGAATCTCTACGACCGATAACAGAGAACCTTAT
The DNA here is from genome assembly GCF_027579735.1 of Bombina bombina. Classification (NCBI taxonomy): domain Eukaryota; kingdom Metazoa; phylum Chordata; class Amphibia; order Anura; family Bombinatoridae; genus Bombina; species Bombina bombina. The sequence continues at coordinate 268,798,802 of NC_069505.1, read as the reverse complement.
GAAATAGATCCCGTAGAAGGAGATCACTGCATTCAATAGGCAATACTCTCTTCACATCCCTCTGACATTCACTGCACGCTGAGAGGAAAACCGGGCTCCAACTTGCTGCGGAGCGCATATCAACGTAGAATCTAGCACAAACTTACTTCACCACCTCCCTTGGAGGCAAAGTTTGTAAAACTGATTTGTGGGTGTGGTGAGGGGTGTATTTATAGGCATTTTAAGGTTTGGGAAACTTTGCCCCTCCTGGTAGGAATGTATATCCCATACGTCACTAGCTCATGGACTCTTGTTAATTACATGAAAGAAATGTTTGTTTTTTTTACATATATCTTACATATATCTTAGACATGCAATAATTCATGGGTTGTTATTTTTATTTTTTTTTTGCAAATCAAAAACAAAGTAGTCATCTGTTTCTGGCATTCTCATAGTTCAAACGATATATACTTAGGACACTGTATGCAAGATACTTATGGCAAGTGGGATGCAATATGCAAGACAATAATAGTCAGGGGGACACAGTATGCAAGTTACAAATGGCAAGCAGGACACAATATTCAAGATACCAATGGCAAGCGGGACCCAATAAGTCAGGGGGACACAGTATGCAAGTTACAAATGGCAAGCAGGACACAATATTCAAGATACCAATGGCAAGCAGGACACAATAATAGTCAGGGGGCACAGTATGCAAGTTACAAATGGTAAGCAGGACACAATATTGAGGATGCCAATGGTCAGAGGAACACATTATGCAAGTTACAAATTGCAAGCAGGATACAATATTGAGGATACCAATGGTCAGAGGAACACAGTATGCAAGTTACAAATGGCAAGCAGGACACTATATTGAAGATACCAATGGTCAGGGGAACACAGTATGCAAGTTACAAATGGCAAGCAGGACACTATATTGAAGATACCAATGATCAGGGGACACAGTATGCAAGTTACAAATGGCAACTAGGACACTATATTGAAGATACCAATGGTCAGGGGAACACAGTATGCAAGTTACAAATGGTAAGCAGGACACAATATTGAGGATACCAATGGTCAGAGGAACACAGTATGCAAGTTACAAATGGCAAGCAGGACACAATATTGAAGATACCAATGGTCAGGGGAACACAGTATGCAAGTTACAAATGGCAAGCAGGACACAATATTCAAGATACCAATGGCAAGCAGGACACAGTAATAGTCAGGGGGAAACAGTATGCAAGTATGGCAAGCAGGACACAATATTGAGGATAACAATGGTCAGAGGAACAAAGTATGCAAGTTACAAATGGCAAGCAGGACACTATACTGAAGATACCAATGGTCAGAGGAACACAGTATGCAAGTTACAAATGGCAAGCAGGACACTATACTGAAGATACCAATGGTCAGAGGAACCCAGTATGCAAGTTACAAATGGCAAGCAGGACACTATATTGAAGATACCAATGGTCAGGGGAACACAGTATGCAAGTTACAAATGGCAAGCAGGACACTATATTGAAGATACCAATGGTCAGAGGAACACAGTATGCAAGTTACAAATGGCAAGCAGGACACTATATTGAAGATACCAATGGTCAGGGGAACACACTATGCAAGTTACAAATGGCAAGCAGGACACAATATTCAAGATACCAATGGTCAGGGGAACACAGTATGCAAGTTACAAATGACAAGCAGGACACAATATTGAGGATACCAATGGTCAGGGGAACACAGTATGCAAGTTACAAATGGCAAGCAGGACACAATATTCAAGATACCAATGGCAAGCAGGACACAATAATAGTCAGGGGGAAACAGTATGCAAGTATGGCAAGCAGGACACAATATTGAGGATAACAATGGTCAGAGGAACAAAGTATGCAAGTTACAAATGGCAAGCAGGACACTATACTGAAGATACCAATGGTCAGAGGAACACAGTATGCAAGTTACAAATGTCAAGCAGGACACTATATTGAAGATACCAATGGTCAGGGGAACACAGTATGCAAGTTACAAATGGCAAGCAGGACACTATATTGAAGATACCAATGGTCAGGGGAACACAGTATGCAAGTTAAAAATGGCAAGCAGGACACTATATTGAAGATACCAATGGTCAGAGGAACACAGTATGCAAGCTACAAATGGCAAGCAGGACACTATATTGAAGATACCAATGGTCAGAGGAACACAGTATGCAAGTTACAATTGGCAAGCAGGACACTATATTGAAGATACCAATGGTCAGAGGAACACAGTATGCAAGTTACAATTGGCAAGCAGGACACTAAATTGAAGATACCAATGGTCAGGGGAACACAGTATGCAAATGGAATGATACTTATGGCTGATCAGGCACAATATGCAAGATACTAACAGCTATAGCATGGCACAATATGCAGGAAATGACCACAAAGACTCAGTATGTAGGAAATGGCCAGTATAACCCAGCACGAAAGGTAAACAAGAAGTTGCATGCGTTACAAGTGTGTAGCTGTAAAACACTTGTGTTGTCCTTAAACAGCACAAGGTGCATCCCGGAGCCAACTGGTGAGATTTCAACATCCATTATATTGTGCTTATGTATGCACAGCTGCTGACTATGCCAGATTCTATTATAGACAGGGAATGTAAGTTAACTTTACCTTATGAGGACTGTCAGGCTGTCATCCAGAATAATAAAAATGTATTGCACCGTCACAATTTTGCAAGTTTATTTAATGCAGTTGCATCTTGTACCAATAAAGAAGTCTGTACATCATATTCTTCCTTATGCTGGTGTGTGTGGAAGAGGGGACAGTTCTATTCAAACACGTCGGTCATGTCCACCAGCTAATGTATCAGGTGCGCTGCGGTTTAATCACATTAGTGATGGTGTAGGAAGTACACCCTGCCCTACCATGGAGTGATAACATTGACAAGGTCAAAGAGATACTTTTGCATATACTTATTCTCTTGGGGTCAAGTTGGTGTTGATTAGGACTTGGTCCAGCCCTACACGCCCCAAAAGCGGATAGGTCATGAAACTTAAAGGGACAGTAAAGTCAAAATTAAACTTTCATGATTCAGATAGATCATACCATTTTAAACAACTTTTCAATTTACTTCTGTTATCAAAATTGCTTTGTTCTCTTGGTATCTTTTATTGAAGAGTAAAACTAGATAGACTCATAAGAGCTCAGGAGTGTGCACGTGTCTATAGTACTCTATGGCGACAGCATTTTGCAACATTGAATAACAAAGCTACAAATAATGTTGCAAAATAGATTACTAAAGACACATGCACACTCCTGAGCGCTTATGAGCCTATCTAATTTTACTCTTCAATAAAAGTTGCCAAGAGAACAAAACACATTTGATAACCAAAGTAAATTGAAAAGTTGTTTAAAATTGAATGCTCTATCTGAATCATGAAAGTTTAATTTTGACTTTACTTTCCATTTAAAGGGACATTGACCCCCTTGTAATTACAAGACATTTCTGTTGTGTTGCTATAGAATAAAATATCAGCCAAGTTTAAATGTTTTAAAAACACATTAAAATCCTTTTTACTGCAATTATTTTTAATAGATAAATTCCTCCCACCATTTGCCTTATTTGGAGGAGCCAATCCGGGCTTTAGCCCACAGACAACAAGGCTAATCACTGCATAATGTTAGTATAGAATACCTTGTTTTGTAACTGCATTGTTTGTACAATTGTTTTGTAATTATCTTGTTTGTACAATTGTTTTGTAATTGTAAGGATTATGGTAAATTCCATTCCCAATAGTGATATAGTGAATGCATCAACCCACCTGTAGAGAGATAGTTAGGGTTAATGATAAGAGGCTCTCTGGGATCTGTACTATTCAATTTCAGCCAACCCACACTGGTACCTCTCATAGTTCCAACGTGAACCTATAAGTAGACAACACAAATTAGCCGCCTACCGGAATATGGAAGACAAAGCAAGAAAGCTTCATATATTTACTCTCAAAGCAAAATAGAACAGTAGCTAGCTATGTATGTTAGTGAGTCTTGTGTGTATGTGTGAGCGTATGCATGTGTGGGTGTGTGTATATGTTTGTATGTGTGTGTGCACATGTGCATGTGTCTGTATGTGCGTATGCATATGTGTATGTGCATGTGTGCATATGTATGTGCGTGTGTATGTATTTGTATTTGTATGTGTGTGTGTGAGCGTATGCATGTGTGTGTGAGCGTATGCATATGTGTGTGCGTATGTGTGTGCATATGTATGTGTGTGCATATGTATGTGTGTGCATATGTATGTGTGTGTATGTGCATATGTGTATATGCATATGTATGTGTGTGTGTGTGCACATGTGCATGTGTCTGTGCATATGTGTATGTGCATGTGTGTATATATTTATATATATACGTATGTGTGTATGCATGTCTGTGTATGTGCATATGTGTGTATATATGTGCATGTGTATGTATGTGTGTGTATGTATTTGTGTATGTGCACATGTGCATGTGTCTGTGCGTGTGCATATGTGTATGTGCATGTGTGTATATATTTATATATACAGTATACGTATGTGTGTATGCATGTCTGTGTATGTGCATATGTGTGTATATATCTGCGTGTGTATGTATTTGTATGTGTGTCTGTGTGTGCCAATGTGCATATGTGTGTGCATTTGTGTGTATATGCGTATGTGTGTGTATGTGTGTCTGTGTGTGAATGTGTGTGTGTGTCTGTGTGTGTGTGAATGTGTACGACTGTGCGTGTCTGTGTGTGTGAGTGAATGTGTGTGTGTGAATATGTGTGTGTCTGCGTGTGTGTGAATGTGTATGTGTGTGTGTGAATGTGTGTGTCTATGTGTATGTGTGTATGTGTGTGTGAATGTGTGTATGTGTGTGTGTGTCTGTGTGTGTGTGTGTATGTGCGTGTGTGAATGTGTGTGTGTCTGTGTGAATATGTGTGTGAATATGTGTGTGTGTCTGTGTGTGTGTGTGTGTGTGTGTATGTGTGTGTGAATGTGTGTGTGTGTGTGTGTGTGTATGTGTGTGTCTGCAGAGGCTTAGATACAAGAGGTAAAAAGCATATTATTATAACTGTGTTGGTTATGCAAAACTGGAGAATGGGTAATAAATGGATTATCTATCTTTTAAAACAAAAAATATTCTGGTGTTGACTGGTCCTTTAATATTATTAATTGATTATATTATCTTTTTAAGTACTCAGGAAAAGTGTCACTGGCATATAAAAAAAAGAAGAAATCAGTATGTTAAAGGGACAGGAAAGTCAAAATTAAACATTTATGGATTGGATAGAGCATGGTATTTTAAACAACTTTCCAATTTACTTATATTACTAATGTTGCTTAGTTCTCTTTATATCCTTTGTTAAAGAGTAACTATAGGTGAGCTCAGGAGCATGCACGTGACTTTAGCCATCTAGCATCATTGTTTTCAACAATGTTATACATAGTTACAAACACAGCTACCACATAATGCTACAAACACTCTATGACAACAGAGTTTGTAATAATATAACATTTTTGCAAACACTTGACTGATGGCTAAGGACACGTGCATGCTTCTGAGATCATTTAGGATAACTCTTTAACAAAGAATACCAGGAAAACAAATCAAAATTGATAATAGAAGTAAATTTGAACGTTGTTTAAAGTTGCATGCTCTATCTGAATCATTAAAGGGACACTGTACCCAAAATTTTTCCTTCGTGATTCAGATTGAGCATGAAATTTTAAGCAACTTTCTAATTTACTCCTATTATCAAATTTTCTTCATTCTCTTGGTATCTTTATTTGAAATGCAAGAATGTAAGTTTAGATGCCGGCCCATTTTTGGTGAACAACCTGGGTTGTCCTTGCTGATTGGTGGATAAATCCATCCACCAATAAAAAAGTGCTGTCCAGAGTACTGAAACCAAAAAAAAGCTTAGATGCCTTCTTTTTCAAATAATGATAGCAAGAGAACGAAGAAAAATTGATAATAGGAGTAAATTAGAAAGTTGCTTAAAATTGCATGCTCTTTCTGAATTACAAAAGAAAAAATTTGGGTACAGTGTCCCTTTAAGTTTAATTTTGACTTTACTGTCCCTTTAAATTAATTTGTAAAGTATGCAAAGAGTATCCTAGAACAAAAAATGTTAGAAACCATTTTTTCTAATGGTAAAAATTAGGGTTGCACCGATACCATTTTTTTAAGACCGAGTACAAGTACCGATACTTGTTTTCAAATACTCGCCGATACCAATTACCGATACTTTTTTTTTATGTCATGTGACAGTTTACCAAGCACAATATAGACTAATTATTTAAGATTCCTTCTTTACAATTATAAAGGACTGTAGCTCAAAAGACATTATGAAATAATAAAACAGGTTTTATTTGTCACAAAGTTCACAGAACATGTTTAGAAATAAAAATATTACAATAAAAACAATAACAATAAATAACAAATATAAAACTGCAACCAACCAAAAGTGCCATACAGTAAAAAATAGAACAGAATACTGTTTAATCATGGTGAACAACACTATGGGCTAGATTACATTTGACTGGTAAGCTTTACCAATGCTCTCATTACACGTCCTACTCCATTAAAGACTATGGAGTTGGAAATGTGAACAGAGCATTGGTAAAGCTTGCCAATCAAATGTAATCTAAATCTAGTCCTATAATTGCAGGATGAGTGCTCATTGGGATTAACTTAAGTTTTCCTATGAGTACTCTTCCTGCAATTATATAAGCTAAGATGTTCCTCAGAGTACAGTATGTTTTGAACATAATTGTGCAGGATGAGAACTAGCAGTATAAAAGGCAATCTAGCAATTAGAATATTTTTTCAAAAGTTAGTGGCAAGTTCTTTTTAAGGAACAGAACAGAAGCATCTCTGCATGTTCAGCTATATGTCTGTTTTTGCTATCTGTAAGGAGGTTCAATTTTCCACACCACTGCATGGGGCAGAAATATATTTTTGGGCCATTTTAGCCAGAGCTGGAAATCACAGTTTATTAACTGCCCAGTACTTCAGGGGTTTGTCTGAATGCAGTACAGTGATCTCTACTACAATAATACAAATAAGAGAAATTTGTATTGGCAGAACAGTAGTGAACAATTTTTAGTTTAGTCTCCACTCCAATGAAATGGGAACATGCAGTTTTAAAAAAACACCACAAGATAGCATATGGGTAGTAAGTGGAGGTATCGGTTTAAGTATCGGTGCATTTGCACGAGTACAAGTACTCATGCAAGTACTTGGTATCGGTGCAACCCTAGTAAAAATGAAAGAGTATTCTGTCTTGAACACAAAGAATCTGTTTATCCATCAATGTTAAAAGGACCTTATCATTAAACGATTGGACAATTTCCTAGGCTCAAAGAACACAATTTTGAAATGAGAGGAAATATAAATATGTGACAGTAACCATTAGGGAATACATAAAATAACATTTCAATTAGTGTGAACATCTGAACAGAAAGACAGTTTCTGCTAAGTGCTCCTACTAAGCTACTAAATATATGGGTACTGCTGTCCTGTATTTTTTAAATTATTTTGGAATAAAGTTTACGTTTTTATCTTTCAAGCAGTGGTGATCTTTTTTCCTTTTTTGCAACATCTGAACAGAAACAGGTGCACTGCATTCTGACAGTGAGACATTTTAATCACTTTTTTATTCTTTAATTTGAACAGTTGATTTAAATCAAACTTAATTTTATTCCTTCAGTGAAATGACACCTGACAACTACATGAGCCTTCAGTCTGTCACTCCCATCAATAAAATGAAATCTGTAAGCTTTGCTAAATTATCCCTAAGTATAGTATAGCAGACTTGCACAAGGAATTAATGTATTGCTGCTAATTCATGTGCTGATAATTACATTTGTGGAAGTCAATCTTTTGAAACATTATTTCAAGTAGAAACATAAAAAACATAATTTATGTAAGAACTTACCTGATAAATTAATTTCTTTCATATTAGCAAGAGTCCATACATTCCTACCAGGAGGGGCAAAGTTTCCCAAACCTCAAAATGCCTATAAATACACCCCTCACCACACCCACAAATCAGTTTAACGAATAGCCAAGAAGTGGGGCGATAAGAAAAAAGTGCGAAAGCATAAAAAATAAGGAATTGGAATAATTGTGCTTTATACAAAAAAATAATAACCACCACAAAAAAGGGTGGGCCTCATGGACTCTTGCTAATATGAAAGAAATTAATTTATTAGGTAAGTTCTTACATAAATTATGTTTTCTTTCATGTAATTAGCAAGAGTCCATGAGCTAGTGACGTATGGGATAATGAATACCCAAGATGTGGATCTTCCACGCAAGAGTCACTAGAGAGGGACGGATAAAATAAAGACAGCCAATTCCGCTGAAAAATAATCCACACCCCAAACAAAGTTTAAATCTTAAAATGAAAAAAACTGAAATTATAAGCAGAAGAATCAAACTGAAACAGCTGACTGAAGTACTTTTCTACCAAAGACTGCTTCAGAAGAAAAAAACACATCAAAATGGTAGAATTTAGTAAAAGTATGCAAAGAAGACCAGGTTGCTGCTTTGCAAATCTGATCAACCGAAGCTTCATTCCTAAATGCCCAGGAAGTAGAAACTGACCTAGTCGAATGAGCTGTAATCCTTTGAGGCGGAGTTCTACCCGACTCAACATAAGCATGATGAATCAAAGACTTTAACCAAGACGCCAAAGAAATGGCAGAGGCCTTCTGACCTTTCCTAGAACCAGAAAAGATAACAAATAGACTAGAAGTCTTTCTGAAATCTTTAGTAGCTTCAACATAATATTTCAAAGCTCTAACTACATCCAAAGAATGCAACGATCTTTCCTTAGAGTTCTTAGGATTAGGACACAATGAAGGAACCACAATTTCTCTACTAATGTTGTTAGAATTCACAACCTTAGGTAAAAATTTAAATGAAGTTCGCAAAACTGCCTTATCCTGATGAAAAATCAGAAAAGGAGACTCACAAGAAAGAGCAGATAATTCAGAAACTCTTCTAGCAGAAGAGATGGCCAAAAGAAACAAAACTTTCCAAGAAAGTAATTTAATATCCAGCGAATGCATAGGTTCAAACGGAGGAGCTTGAAGAGCCCCCAGAACCAAATTCAAACTCCAAGGAGGAGAAATTGACTTAATGACAGGTTTTATACGAACCAAAGCCTGTACAAAACAATCTGAAGAAATACCTCTGGGTGAAGAGATCATTCGCCCGGGTGTAATGTTTGGCGACTGAGATAATCCGCTTCCCAATTGTCTATACCTGGGATGTGAACCGCAGAAATTTGACAGGAGCTGGATTCCGCCCATACAGGTATTCGAGATACTTCTTTCATAGCCAGAAGACTGTGAGTCCCTCCTTGATGATTGACATATGCCACGGTTGTGACATTGTCCGTCTGAAATCAAATGAACGACTCTCTCTTTAGAAGAGGCCACGACTGAAGAGCTCTGAAAATCGCACAGAGTTCCAAAATGTTGATTGGTAATCTCGCCTCCTGAGATTCCCAAACCCCCTGCACTGTCAGAGACCCCCATACCGCTCCCCAAACTGTCAGACTTGCATCTGTTGAGATCACAGTCCAGGTCGGAAGAACAAAAGAAGCCCCTTGAACTAAACGATGGTGGTCTGTCAACCACGTCAGAGAGTGTCGTACATTCAGTTTTAAATATATTAATTGTGATATCTTTGTATAATCCCTGCACCACTGGTTCAGCATACAGAGCTGAAGAGGTCGCATGTGAAAACGAGCAAAGGGGATCGCGTCCGATGCAGCAGTCATAAGACCTAGAATTTCCATGCATAAGGCTACCGAAGGGAATGATTGAGACTGAAGGTTTCGACAAGCTGAAACCAATTTCAGACGTCTCTTGTCTGTTAACGACAGAGTCATGGACACTGAATCTATCTGGAAACCTAAAAAGGTTATTCTTGTCTGAGGAATCAACAAACTCTTTGGTAAATTGATCCTCCAACCATGTTCTCGAAGAAACGATACAAGTCGATTCGTATGAGATTCTGCTAAATGTGAAGACTGAGCAAGTACCAAGATATCGTCCAAATAAGGAAATACCACAATACCCTGTTCTCTGATTACAGATAGTAGGGCACCGAGAACCTTTGTAAAAATCCTTGGAGCTGTTGCTAGGCCAAACGGCAGAGCCACAAACTGGTAATGCTTGTCTAGAAAAGAGAATCTCAGAAACTGATAGTGATCTGGATTAATCGGAATATGCAGATATGCATCTTGTAAATCTATTGTGGACATATAATGCCCTTGCTGAACAAAAGGCAGAATAGTCCTTATAGTTACCATTTTGAATGTTGGTATTCTTACATAACGATTCAATATTTTCAAATCCAGAACTGGTCTGAAGGAATCCTCCTTCTTTGGTACAATGAATAGATTTGAGTAAAACCCCAGACCCTGTTCCAGAACTGGAACAATTACTCCAGCCAACTCTAGATCTGAAACACATTTCAGAAACGCTTGAGCCTTCACTGGATTTATTGGAACACGAGAAAGAAAAAATCTTCTTGCAGGAGGACTTATCTTGAAGCCTATTCTGTACCCCTGTGAAACAATGTTCTGAATCCAAAGATTGTGAATCGAATTGATCCAAATTTCTTTGAAAAATCGTAATCTGCCCCCTACCAGCTGAGCTGGAATGAGGGCCGCACCTTCATGTGGACTTGGGAGCTGGCTTAGGCTTTCTAAAAGGCTTGGATTTATTCCAGACTGGAGATGGTTTCCAAACTGATACCGTTCCTGTAGGGGAAGGATCAGGTTTTTGTTCCTTATTGAGACGAAAGGAACAAAAACGATTAGCAGCCCTATATTTACCTTTAGATTTTTTATCTTGTGGTAAAAAAGTTCCTTTCCCCCCAGTAACAGTTGAAATAATAGAATCCAACTGTGAACCAAACAATTTATTCCCTTGGAAAGAAAGGGAAAGCAAAGTTGACTTAGAAGACATATCAGCATTCCAAGTTTTAAGCCATAAAGCTCTTCTAGCTAAAATAGCTAAAGACATATACCTGACATCAACCCTAATAATATCAAAGATGGCATCACAAATAAAGTTATTAGCATGTTGAAGAAGATTAACAAAGCTATGAGTATTATGATCTGTTACTTGTTCCAACCAGAAAGTTGAAGCTGCAGCAACATCTGCCAAAGATATAGCAGTCCTAAGAAGATTACCTGAACATAAGTAAGCTTTTCAATTTTCCTATCTAAAGGATCCTTAAAGGAAGTACTATCTGCCGTAGGAATAGTAGTAAGTTTAGCAAGAGTAGAGATAGCCCCATCAACTTTAGGGATTTTGTCCCAAAACTCTAATCTGTCAGATGGCACAAGATACAACTTCATAAACCTTTTAGAAGGAGTAAAAGAATTACCCAGATTATTCCATTCCCTGGAAATCACTTCAGAAATATCATCAGGGAAAAACTTCCGGAATAACTACAGGAGGTTTAAAAACCGTATTTAAACGTTTAGATTTAGTATCAAGAGGACCAGATTCCTCTATTTCTAATGCAATTAAGACTTCTTTAAGTAAAGAACAAATAAATTCCATTTTAAATAAATATGAAGATTTATCAGTATCAATCTCTGAAATAGAATCCTCTGAACCAGAAAAATCATTATCAGAAACAGAATCAGAATGATGATGTTCATTTAAAAATTCATCTGGAAAATGAGAAGTTTTAAAAGACTTTTTACGTTTACTGTAAGGAGGAATAACAGACATAGCCTTCCTAATAGATTTAGAAACAAAATCTCTTATGTTAACAGGAACACCCTGAGTATTAGATGTTGATGGAACAGCAACAGGTAATGGAACATTACTAAAGGAAATATTATCTGCATTAGAAAGTTTGTCATGACATTCATCACAAACAACAGCCGGAGGAACAGATACCACAAGTTTACAACAAATACACTTAACTTTGGTAGATCCAGCATCAGGCAGCGATATTCCAGAAGTAGCTTCTGATTCAGGGTCAATCTGAGACATCTTGCAATATGTAATAGAAAAAACAACATATAAAGCAAAATTGATCAAATTCCTTAAATGACAGTTTCAGGAATGGGAAAAATGCCAACGAACAAGCTTCTAGCAACCAGAAGTAAATAAACAATGAGACTTAAATAATGTGGAGACAATAATGACGCTCATATCCGGTCACATCCGGTGACGCCGACATTTTTGGCGCAAAAACGTCAAAAAAAATTAGGCAACTTCCGGCGACAAGTATGACGCCGGAAATGACAAAGAAAATTTTTGCGCCAAAAAAGTCTGCGCCAAGAATGACGCAATAAAATGAAGCATTTTCAGCCCCCACGAGCCTAACAGCCCACAGGAAAAAAAGTCAAATTTTTAAGGTAAGAAAAATTGATTATTCATATGCATTATCCCAAATAATGAAACTGACTGTCTGAAATAAGGAATATCGAACATCCTGAATCAAGGCAAATAAATGTTTAAACACATATATTTAGAACTTTTATATAAAAGTGCCCAACCATAGCTTAGAGTGTCACCAAAAATAAGACTTACTTACCCCAGGACACTCATCTACATGTAGTAGAAAGCCAAACCAGTACTGAAATGAGAATCAGTAGAGGTAATGGTATATATAAGAGTATATCGTCGATCTGAAAAGGGAGGTAAGAGATGAATCTCTACGACCGATAACAGAGAACCTATGAAATAGACCCCGTAGAAGGAGATAATTGAATTCAAATAGGCAATACTCTCTTCACATCCCTCTGACATTCACTGCACACTGAGAGGAAAACCGGGCTCCAGCCTGCTGCGAAGCGCATATCAACGAAGAATCTAGCACAAACTTACTTCACCACCTCCACGGGAGGCAAAGTTTGTAAAACTGATTTGTGGGTGTGGTGAGTGGTGTATTTATAGGCATTTTGAGGTTTGGGAAACTTTGCCCCTCCTGGTAGGAATGTATATCCCATACGTCACTAGCTCATGGACTCTTGCTAATTACATGAAAGAAAGAATAATAATTTTTATATATTTATATATATACTGTATATCCGATGTTAAATACCAGCACTCACTGTTGCAAATGTACAAAATCAGAGTGCTGCCCAGAATTATGAAGAAATAAATATCCAAAGAGAGCACTCGCCATGAAAACAAACGTGTTTAATAAGAGAGTTAACGTTTTTGGGGAAAAACCCCCATCCTCAGACTCCTGTGAAAAAACAACAAGTGTTTTTTCACAGGAGTCTGAGAACAGGGGTTGTTCTCCGAAAACGTTAACTCTCTTATTAAACACGTTTGTTTTCACGGCGAGTGCTCTCTTTGGATATTTATATATATATATGTTGCTGGTAAAGTCAGATATTGGGTAATCCTAGGACATTACCCAAGTGACTGATCATAAATCACCTCAGAGTGCGGAGTCACTGCATCAAACATATATAGCATGCACTGTAATTCCCCCATATTCACTATCTTTTTTGCCTCCGCCTGGGAAGTTTCAAGGGGAGATGCCAGAGGATCCTTGAACCCCCCAGGCGGAGGCAAAAGAAAAAGTGTAGATGGGGGAATTACAGTACATCGGACTTTACCCACAGCCGCTTGGGTAATGTTTGTTTTACCCGGGTAATCCTAGGATTACCCGGGTAATCCAAGGATTACCTGGATTTCTTACTTTACCCATAACATAAATATTAAATAAGGGCTAAACTATGGCTTTATTCATTTCTCCAGAATAGGTTTGCGCAATTTTTTGCTTTTGGCTAAGTGATCATGTCATTTTTCAGTTCCAAACCATGGAGCAATCCAGCTGCTATCTGTGTGTCACACAGAGATTGGCTAGTAAGGGCCCCCGAAGGTTCATGGTCACATGTGTCATGATGCATGCTTGTCATCTCGATATTAATGGTTCAGATCCTTTTTATCATTTTATTTTCAACTCTCTTAAAGACTAAAATAAGATACTTACTGATCATGAATCTCTCACCTGATAGGCTTCCAACATTGGATTAACTCGTCCATGGTCAATTACTTGAGAGGGTAGAAAATGAAACTGAATATCAGGGTGCTCGACTCCTGGAGCACTACGTATAAATCCCCCAGATTCCAAATGTGTTGTAGCACAATCGCCTATCAACCACAAGAAAATATACATTAAGCGTTGCTTGCTCTTAGGTAAATATGATGCTTTATTACATTGTACAAAAGAAAACCACCAGGGAAGTCCAAAAATATGACATAGAAATAAAAAAACAGCTCATTTGGTATAACTGTAACAATATCTAATGATACTTTATTGTAAATAAACTCACAGCTTTTCAGATGTGTATGTGCTTATCAATAAAGACTGAAGATCTCAGCATTCTCCAAGGAAGCCATCCAACTCAAAACAAAAAAACTCAAATAAATGTCAAATGTAAAGTATCAAAGTATACTTATGTTCTATTTAAAAAATAACGCACAATTTTATGTGTATCTAAAGAAGGTTCCAAACTAACGTCTGATGTCCGAGAAGAAGATGTCTGAAACACTGAAATGTGTTCATCAAATATATTGAAACTTTTTAACTACTTATTAATTTCTATTTTGTTTTGAAGAGAACTGAAGTATGAGTATTTTAATACTTAATTTGATACATAATATCATGTTTTCTTTGCTGAATCTTGGGTTGGTGAATCTTTGTTTTTTGAATCTTTGTTTAGATTGGAAATAGTACCTTGCATACAGTTCCCATTTGTTCTTTTCTCCGAATGCAAGCCTTTATTTCCAAATATTACATGATACCTCGGTTGACATATATATATTTTATGCTCCATTGTAACAGAAATTATATGTTACCTGGGCTCTAGTCTTAGTTAACATATATATATATATATATATATATATATATATATATATATATATATATATATATATATTCATCATTGGATGAATGGTTAAGGAAGAAATCCTGGTGAATACTAGCTAGAATATTAGCAAGATACATACAATAGAATATCTGTATAACTGAATATCTGTATAACAGAATATTACCCTAAATATAGACAAAATAAAATGAATAATATGCTACAAAACATAAAAAAAATTATTATGATATAAAAAATACAAACAAATTCTCCCAATGTTTGAAGCAAGAAATACATTAATTAGTATTATGAGTTTCCTAAATTACCACCAGACTAAAGACAATTGAGTTAAAAATGTTTTTCAAAACTGCCAGGTGACAAACTTTAGGTGCAATGTATCCGCCCCCAATACCCAAAGGGTGGAAAAGGTTCAGAAGAATTAGCCTTGAGTCTAGCTGGAACTATTAATGTTTTAGAGTAATACATCTGATTCTTGATGATACATTGCACAACTAAAGTTGAAATCTAGTATTTGCAGATAAAAGACCTTTACAGTGTCCTTGAGCAACAATATTTTGCTCTGTTTAACACTGAAGAATTGCATAATCAACATGCGCATAAACAAAGCAATAACACTTACTCTGAGTTTCAAATAAGCAGTAGATTTTTTTTCTGACAAATATTCTTTTCTCCTTTTGCCTGTTCCCTGTATCACGTGACAGTCATCATCCAATCACAGAAAGTTTCTAAAAACTGCATGCTCTTTCTGAATCATGAAAGTTAATTTTGACTTTAGAGTCCCTTTAACATTAAAACAAAGCTATAATACCACAACCAATCAGTTTTTTCCTGACTGGATAGGTAAGAGTATATCTTCTGATGTATGAAAAGCTACAACCACCTTGGGTAAAAATCCTGTAACTCTACGTTGCCCGGTACACCCCTATGTTGTTAAAGAGGACATAGTAAGAATGTTTTGGGGGGTTTTTACATTTCAAAAGAGCTTTATTGAAGATCATATAAACAATACAAACTGTTCAACGCATTCAAGATTACATGTGATTTACAAGGTGTCGGCACTCTGTGCCTTATACAATACGTTTTTCATTGAATGCACAGAGTGTCTATGCTTGGTTATTTCAATTAGATATCTAAAGTAAAAACAGATTCAATGCGGTTCTTAATTCAATAGAAAGTAGAATGAACCTCATAAACCATTGTGTATTCCTCTGAAAGAGCTAGGAAACTGAGTTTCTACTCTGATAGTTTGGTTGGTTGGTTCCTCTGACACCACTCAACCTAAGTGTGTTTTGCACTCATTCCATTGTGTTAGCATAATTTTGGGTATGTCTGCTGTCCCTTGCTGTATGTGGTGAAATCTTTCAAGATGTATTAGTATGTCCACTTGACGTTGCTATTCCCCTACTGTTGGCATAATTATGGTCTTTGGGATTAGCATCTTGGCACTATTTAACGTAATTAACCTTAAGTTTGGGTAGTGATAGAAATATGAGAGTCTTGGGGCTATTTTGTAGTGGTTTCCCTGTTACTGTTTCAATGTGATCCAGGATTTTCATCCAGTATGTGTCTAAACCAGGACAATCCCACCAGATATGTGTGAGAGTCCCTTTGCCCCCACAGTTTCTCCAGCACTTATCGGAGGCTGTTTTATATATGTGTTTTAGCCTGCTAGGAGTGAGATACCACTTGGATAAAAACTTATAGCTAGATTCCTGTACCCTAGTTGAGACTGATGATTGTTTTGTTATCTGGAATGCAAACTGTCATTCTTGAAAGTCTATATCAATTTGTAGTTCCTTTTCCCATGCTTTGGTGTACGAAGGAAGTAAACATGTATCCTCAGCTAATAACAATCTGTAAAAGAGTGATATTGCATGTGCTGTTGGTTTTTCACGTAGGTATACACTTTCAAAAGGAGTCAGGTGTCTTGTAAAGATGTTTATATTTATGCGTCCCTAAAAAATGGTTGAGTCGGGAGTGGGAAACCCAATTCATGTTGATTTCAGGTATATTATCATTAATATATTGATTTAAAGGGATGGTCAACACCAGAATTTTTGTTGTTTAAAAAGATAGATAATCCCTTTATTACCCATTCCCCAGTTTTGCAAAACCAACACAGTTATATTAATACACTTTTTACTTCTGTGACTAACTTGTATCTAAGCATCTTCTGACCACCCCATATCACATGAATTTTTGTTATTATCTATTGACTTTCATTTTAGCCAATTAGTGCAGTGTCTGCCACTAGCCACGGGTGTGATCACAATGCTGTCTATATGGTCTACATGAGCTTGCTCTCCCCTGCTGTGAAAAGTAAATAAAATAGAGGCGGCCTTCAAGGGCTTAGAAATTATCATATGTGCCTCCCTAGGTTTGCTTTCAACTAGGATACCAAGAGAACACAGCAAAATTGTTGATAAAAGTAAATTGGAAAGTTGTCTAAAATTACATGTCCTATTTGAAAAATGAAAGTTTTTTTTTGGACTTGACTGTCCCTATCTATGCCTATCAAAGCTGATATTGTCCATTCCCTTAGAGGTGTTTTTTTTATATGTTCTATTCTCTTTACGGTTCCAGGGGACTGCAGGATTTTTGCAAGTGGGTGTCAATGATGAGAACCGTGAGGATATGTTTATGGAGCAAAGTAAGAATGTTTAACTAAAAGTGCTTGGAATTCTTAGACTCTTTGTGCCAAGGCGATAGGTTCCAAAATATGGTGTTCAGCATTAAAAACTTCAGGGAGACCCAATGCTAATTTTCAAAAGGTGCTTCTAGTACCAAGGCGAATCATAGATGAAGTAATAGATCTTTTTAAAACATGGATAGAAGTCAATGCTTGAAAACTAAATCACTAAAGGATCCTGTACTTCTATTACTAATATTACTAATCTTATATAGTGATCTATAGTATTAGATGTTTTCCTTGTATGGTCTGAATTACTTCAGGAGAGATTTTTAACATATGCAATCTTAAAGGGACAGTCAAGTCCAAAAAAAACTTTCATGTTTCAAATAGGGCATGTAATTTTAAACATCTTTCCAATTTACTTTTATCACCAATTTTGCTTTGTTCTTTTGGTATTCTTAGTTGAAAGCTAGACCTAGGAAGGCTCATATGATAATTTCTAAGCCCTTGAAGGCCGCCTCTAATCACATGCTTTTGTATTTACTTTTCACAGCAGGGGAGAGCTAGTTCAGGTAAACCCTATAGATAACATTGTGAGCACACCCGTGGATTGTGTCAGACACTGCACTAATTGGCTAAAATAAAAGTCAATAGATAATAAATAAAATGTCATGTGATCAGGGGGCTGTCAGAAGATGCTTAGATACAAGTTAATCACAGAGGTAAAAAGTGTATTATTATACCTGTGTTGGTTATGCAAAACTGGGGAATGGGTAATAAAGGGATTATCTATCTTTTAAAACAACAACAATTCTGGTGTTGACTGTCCCTTTAAGCATTCAGTAACATTCCAACCTAATTTTAAATGGATTAGGAGAAATGACCCTAATGAACACCTTGAAAGCTCCGAATCATCCAAGATTGTTAAATGTTTAATTCTAAGTTATGAGTACCACGACCGTCTTAGCTTATAAAAGAAAATATTGCAATGAAATTCACGTGCTGTCTTTTAATTTTGCACATAAGCTGAGGAATTATTGATTGTGATAATATAATAATAACAACAGTATAAATATATATATATATATATACATAAATCAGTATGAAAAACCTCAGCAAAAGCTTCACTCCCATTATCTGATGAAACGAGGACTGGCAGAAAAATCTGGGACAGAAAAAAAAATCTTGTTGCCAACTTGCCATCCTCTGATTTGAAACAGATTTTGTAGTTAAAGGGACATAAAACCCACATATTTTCTTTCATGATTCAGATAGAACATACAATATTAAACACATTTCCAGTTTACTTCTATTATTTAATTTGCTTCCTTCTCCTGTTATCCTTTGCTGAAAGGTTTATCTAGGTAAGCTCAGGAACAGCAAAGAACCTAGGTTCTAGCTGCTGATTGGCGGCTGCATATATATACCGATTATCATTGACTCACCCATGTCTTTAATTAGAAACCAGTAGTGCATTGCTGCTCCTTGAACAAATGATACCAAGAGAATGAAGCAAATTTGATAATAGAAGTAAACTAGAAAGTTGTTTAAAATTGTATGTTCTACCTAAATCGTGAAAGACATTTTTTGGGTTTCATGTCCCTTTAAGATATGATAGAAGATGAACTTCTGTTAAATTGCAAACTTGTTTCTCAGTCAAAGAGAAAACAATGGACTGACTTCTTTGATGACCACGTGACTTTTTGTTCTTCCTTCTCTAGAATGTACTACAACACTTCTGCGTACAAGTATCATAATTTAAAAATATTATACGAGCAATACTTTTAACTTTTTGTTTAACCAAGAAATTAGTGTGTTAATTAACATGAAAAATAACCAAATTTGTTAATATGCCCAGGCTGATGTTCTACATAGACATACCTTAAAGTATTTCTCAGAGCCTTTTTTGGGACAGGTAGGTGGAGCTGAAGCAGGAGGGTGGTGTTTAAACGAAGTTGGGTGGAGCCAGGCATGTAATGGGTGGGGCAAATACAGTTTCTGGAAACTGGAAATCTTTCCCTGATGGGGGGGGGGGGGGAGGAATCTGCAAGAGGGACAGCAAGCAGACCTCCCAATCCGTGATCAGGGCTAGACGGGGACCCAACATTGGCTTGGGAATTTTAAGGAAGAACAGCCCCGCCCACCATCTTTTGTTTAGCCATACTCCAAAACTGAAAAGTATAATATACTAATTACTAATGTCATTTACAAAAACATTTAAAGTCAGTAACACCCTTATGTCGCTGTATTTTGTTCATTAGATGTTATTCAATAGTATATTGAAATGTCATTAAAAAAATAGAAGCTATTGAAGTTCACATTTAAAAAAAGAATAATCGCTTATTGCTCTTCAGCCTGTGTAGTTAAAGTCTCACAAAATAACAGGCAGGTGGCAGGAATGACTCTAATCTGAATCACACAGCAAGACATTGAGAGACAGGACAGGGCTGGACTACATCAATCACAAATAATAATGCTGGTGAATGGGCAAGGCTAAATCAACCCACCCCCAACTGGCCCAAGCCCATTGGGGAATGCTCAGCCCAGGCCTTCCTATGATAATCCTGCATGATCTAGAACATTTGGGAGTAGGGTTGCCAGCTGTTCTTCACAAAATTACTGTTTGTGTAAAGAGTCTTTTCATATGCAGAGGAAGGGTCTGCTCTTTTTGCTATAGAACCACTTTCAGTGGGTGTTCCAGCTAACCTTTTTGAATGGTTTTATACTGGAATTTTAGATCAGCATCTGTACATATTATTCTTTATAGTAGTGTCTATTACATGCAGTTATATGAAAATTGGTTTATAGTGTCCCTTTAACACTCAGGGACATTTACTGGACAGCCTGCTAAAATACTGGACTGGTAGCAACCCTATTTGGGAGGTATTTATCAATTTAAAGCTAATGCAGTATGTTTCTGCAGTGTAAAGTAAAAAAAAATTAATTGAGAACTGAATATTCTAATGGAAATAAATAACTTCAAATTTGAAATTCTCTTGAAAACTTTAGTGAACCAATGAAATTTAATAGCCTAAAGCCGTTGTAATCAATATTGTGCTAGATTTGATGTGTTATTGAGGAGGCAATCTGTTTGTTGCATAGATTTCTAATGTTTCATAAGTGAAAGTGTAGTCACTCTTTTTAACAGAACAGCAAATAGCTTGATAAAGTGTTATAAAAACTGCATCATGTTTAGTCTGTATTCACTTTTACTGCTATAATAAAGCTTTATAATGAAGAAATAACCTCACAAGTCATAAAGAATAGATAATAGAATCCTGATATATTTTGTGGTAATGTCAATTAAAGGGACATTAAACCCTGTATGATTGTTACTGTAGAGTAGACAGTCATTTCTAACTGTCACTAACTGAACTCACTAGAGGAGAGAAGAGAAAAAGTTTTTAAAATGTGAGAAAATGTTAACAAATGGTAGTGCCCATTATTTTATGAAAACTAAAACTGGATATATCATTACATCTAGCATTTATTTAATGTCCATTTAAAGGGGCATTATACACAAGATGTTTCCTTTCATAAATGTTTTGTAGATGATCCATTTATATAGCCCACCTTGGGGTGTTTTTGTAACAATGTATAGTTTTTCTTATTTTAAAATAACATTGTGCTGATTTTAAGACTCCTAACCAAGCCCCAAATGTTTTAGATGTATACTGATGTATACAGACTTCAGACTGCTTCTGTTTGTATAATGAATCTAACATATCCAGGGGAGGGGGAGGGTCTGCTCTCTGCCCCTTTCGGTGGGTGTTCCAGACTAACCTCATCAACAGAACTGGGAGCTTCTAAGTAAGTTTTTAAAAGGTTTTATACTGGATTTTATATCATTAACTGTATATATTCTTCTTTATAGTAGTGTATTTTACATGCATTTATATGAAAATTGGTGTATGCTGTCCCTTTAATCTTGAGCAATTACAGCAATGCAGCTTCTTTTACCTGGGACACATTGTAGTTTTTAGATTTAGAATAGTTTGCTGAGAAAGTTTAGACCAAAAATGCACTGCCCCCCCCCCCCCAAAAAAAAAACCCCTCAAGATTGGCAAATAATATCTTCTTTTATGAGTGGGACATTTCCAATGAAATCCACTGAATTTTATAACTGAAGTCTGCAAAGTTCAAAATAAATTGTTGTTATGTCATTGGATGCAGGCTAATCAGCTGATCTAACAATAACCGGGAATTGCATGGTTATTTAGTTGTGTGATGGGGAAAACAAGAAGCCTATGTATTGGGTACTTGTAAAGTGTGGTTAATCACCAGTAAGGGTCTCAAGGCACTGCTCATTTTATCAACCTCAGAAGGATGAAAGGCCGAGTGGACCTCGCCAGGGATCGAACCTGCAACCCTTGGGTTGCTACAGAGCTCAGCCACAGTGCCTTAGCATGCTGAGCTATTTGTCCAGTACAAAATGTAAGAGTAATCTGTCCAGTACAAAATGTAAGAGTAATATAAAATATGTAAAATAGGAGAGAGTGAAGCCTGATAAATATTCAGATTTAAAGGGATAGAATGGTAAAAACTGAAATGTACATTAGTGCAAATGTTATTTTATTTTTCCAGTGGCATATGATGTAAGGGCCTATGCAACTTTAAGGTCAGAAAGCTGGTGGTGGTTTGTATTGTGTCATTGCAGACTTAATTTTTGTCATACAAGTCACTACTGAGACTCTGTGAGAAAGTACAGTGAATACTGAAGCACGGGCACTCACTGCATATGTGCGTATGTTGCTGAAAAACAGTTTTAAAGGGACAGTCAAGTCCAAAAAAAAGTTCATTATTCAAATAGGACATTTAATTTTAAACAACTTTCCAATTTGCTTTTATCATCAATTTTGCTTTGTTCTCTTGGTATTCTTAGTTGAAAGCTAAATCTAGGCTCATATGCTAATTTCTTAAACCTTGAAGGCCGCCTCTAATGTGAATGCGTTTTGACCACTAGAGGGTGTTAGTTCATCTGTTTAATATAGATAACATTGAGCTCACGCACGTGAATTTACCAAGGTGTGAGCACTGATTGGCTAAAATGCAAGTCTGTCCAAAGAACTGAAATAAGGAGGCAGTCTGCAGAGGCTTAGATACAAGGTAATCACAGAGGTAAAATGTGTATTAATATAACTGTGTTGGTTATGCAAAACTGGGGAATGGGTAATAAAGGGATTATTTTTCTTTTTAAACAACAAAAATTCTGGTGTTGACTGTCCCTTTAACTTTTACTAGAAGCTTTTTTTGCTAATGTAAGTAAATTGCAGTAATGATTCTATTTAAAACTGAAATACACCCATACACATTTTAGTTATGACCTTTCTATTCCTTTAAAGCTTTAATTTGAGTACCCTCGCACAGGCATTTATTAACCTTGGGAAACAATTAGTAATTTCCTTATTTTATAGAATTGCTGATTAACCAATTTAGCAATGAAGTCATTTAACTGAAAAAATAAAATACTTTTTCTGTTATTTAAGTAGTGAGACATTTATGAAATCAAAGAATATTGTCTACTTTTATGTAGCTTCTGTAACTCTCTAGAATGAGTTGCTACATTCCTTGATTAAAAAAGAAAATTACCGGTAACGCTAATTAGCAAAACAGCATAACTAATTTTGCAGCATAACTTTGACACTTCTATAAGACAAAAAAACAAAAACAAAAAAGAAACTAAACTAAAATTATGACTGCTTTAAAAATGATCATAAACTTATGGGAAATCCGAGAAGGTAAAGAAAAACAGCGGGGAAATAAATCAAAGCCAGACAGTTGAAGTGGAACTCAGGAACCTACCTCCTGGGGTTTCATGGACTCACAAAATGTCAGGTAAACATAGTTATGTTTTCTTTCTTAAGATGGTGAGAGTCCACAATCTATTATTTGCTGGGTTCAGTACGAAAGCAGTAAAGTCCATAAGACATCAAGACAGGTGGAGACTGTCTTGCACAGAGTGCCCTTAAAAAAAGGTTCCTGCCAAAACCTGACTCAGCCAAAGTGACAAAATCAAAATAAAGTCCTAGTTATGAACTGAAGACAAAATAGCCACCTTACTAATCTGTTTTATAGAAGCCTCATTATGAAAAGCCCAGAAAGTACTTAAAGGGATAGTCTACTTAAAAATGTTCATTGTTTAAATAGATAGATACTCCCTTTATTACCAATTCCCCAGTTTTGCACAACCAACACAGTTATATTAATACACTTTTTACCTCTGTGATTACCTTGTATCTAAGCCTCTGCAGACTGCCTCCTTTTCTCAGTGCCAATTAGTTAGTTAGTTCCTGTGTAACTCCATAGGAGTGAGCACAATGTTTTCTATGTGGCACACATGAACTAGCACTATCTGGCTTTGAAACGCTAATAAAATGCACAGAGATAAGAGGCAGCCTGCAGGGTTTTAGTGGTTTAGAGGTTATAAAGTATATTAATATAACAATGTTGGTTATGCAAAGCTGGGGAATGGGTAGAAAAGGCGTTATCTATTTTGTTTGAAACAATAAAAAAGTAGAGTGTCCCTTTAATGATCTAGTAGAATAATTCATAATTTGTTAAGAGGCAAAACTCTAACTGAGATTGAGTGGGAGGGTTTGCTGGGTGGGGAGGAGCAAAGTTATGGAATTGTTAGGGACAGTGCAGTTTTTAGGGGCTGACTAACCGAGCAACTGCCCAGGGAACTACCACCACACATAAACCTTAAACGGAGAGTAAACACCAAAAATGTTATTGTTTAAAAAGATAATCTCTTTATTTACCATTCCCCAGTTTTGCATAACCAACACTGTTATAGAAATATACTTTTTACCTCTATAATTACTTTGTATCTAAGCTTCTGCAGACTGCCTCCTTATCTCAAATCTTTTGACAGACTTGCATTTCAGGCAATTAGTGCTGACTCTTAAATAACTCCACAAACGTGAGCACAATGTTATTTATATGAAGCACATGAAATAACGCCCTCTAGCTCTGAAAAACTGTCATATGCATTCAGATAAGAGGCAGCCTTAAAGTGATTAGAAATTAGCATATGAGCCTACCTAGGTTTAGCTTTCAACTGAGAATACCAAGAGAACAAAACAAATTTGATGATAAAAGTCAATTGGAAAGTTGTTAAAAACTGTATGCCCTATCTGAATCATAATAGTTTAATTTGGACTTTACTGTCCTTTCCAACTGTCCATCACAGCATCTTTCCTCTGCAGGGGGTTAGGAACTACAGTTCACAGCATGCCACACAGTGCAGGCCTATTTTCAGGGGTAAACTGGCAGCTGCTTGGGACTTTAGGGTACCAGCACAGCCATCATTGTAAATGCCACTAGCCTTTGCTGATTTTGTAGACAGCAGCAATCAGAAATAAAGTTGCTAGGTGATTTGATGTAGAATTCAGCCAACAGTGCACGGTATTCCACTATTGCAGAAAGAAGGTGGGAGGGGCTTGAGGTAACGCTAATCCTGGAGCTGTATTGTGAGTAGGTCAATTTACAGACTATGTCTCCCTATGCACTTTCAATGTGTACTTTTTAATTGTTTTATATGGAAACCTATCAAACAATATATGTTTGGATAGTGGTTACAGAGGAACATACAGCTTAGCTCAAACACTCCCAAAATATAACCAGACAGATTTTTACCCCAGATCCCCAGAGGGAGCAATCCCAACACTTGAGTATTTATGCTGTATATTCGTTTATACAGTTGAATGGAAGTTACTTACTCATACAAATCAGTATAATCAAATGAACATGAACACTTGATCTGAGGGCCTTTTATGGAACATTCTTTGGGCTGGAGGTACATGGGCTTAAGGATACCCAGAGACTGCATGGAAATGTGGAATTTTATATGCTGGACACCCCATGTACTTTCATAACTCTGTCTTATGTCCACGTCTCCCTGTATCCATAAATACAGGATGGGTACAGGGTGTGATTGCCCCTTGTGGGAGCAATTGTGACTCTATAAACCAAGGGGGCATAAAGGACTTAATAGTTAAAGGGACAGTCAAGTCCAAAAAAAACTTTCATTTTTAAAATAGGGCATGTAATTTTAAACAATTTTCCAATTTACTTTTATCAACAATTTTGCTTTGTTCTCTTGGTATTCTAGTTGAAAGCAAACCTAGGAAGGCACATATGATAATTTATAAGCCCTTGAAGGCCGCCTCTATTTTATTTACTTTTCACAGCAGGGGAGAGCTAGTTCTTGTAGGCCATATAGATAGCATTGTGATCACGCCCGTGGCTAGTGGCAGACACTGCACTAATTGGCTAAAATGCAAGTCAATAGATAATAACTAAAAGTCATGTGATTAGGGGAGGTCAGAAGATGCTTAGATACAAGTTAGTCACAGAAGTAAAACGTGTATTAATATAACAGTGTTGGTTTTGCAAAATTGGGGAATGGGTAATAAAGGAATTATCTATCTATCTTTTTTTTTTTTTTTTTTAATCTTTATTTAATACCAGTTTCAACATACAGAATTTCATCAAAGAAAAAGAAAGTAACAAATTGTGCATTGAGTCATTATACAGTTTGTTTGAACATTGCATCATGCCAACCAAAAAACTAAACAAACTCAGTAATCATTTGCCAAAAAGAGAATATCCATAAATAACTCCTATAATCCAATGCTGAGACTGAAACTGGTGGTTTTCTCCTATATTACCCCTAAAACTCAAAATATAAAAATATAAAATAAAAAAAAAAAAAAAAAAATAAAAAAAAAAAAAAAAAAAGGGAAAAACAAAATTTTGTGTCTCTAGCTTCTTTAAGCTATATAGTATTCCTAAATGGGTACATTATCTGCTCTTGCTGTGCTTCCCCCAGTGATTGTATTAAGGGACCCCACTTTTTAAGAAACGATTTTACTTCATTTTCTTTAAATGCTTGTGTTGCATGTTGTTCTAGAATCATCTGTTTCATTAGAAAATTCTTCCATTCCACGAAACTAGGTCTTTTCTTATTTTTCCAATTTTTGAAAATAATATTCCTAGCAGAAAGAATCACTATGTTTCCTAATTTGTTATCTTGACTTCGATCTTCAACAGAGACCAGAAAAATTATTTGCTCTAAATTAAAATATATCTGTCTATTAATAGTCTTAGATAGCCGATATTCAATCTTTCGCCAAAATTGCATGATTATTGGGCACTCCCAGAGCATATGCACAAGATCAACCGCTACCATTTTACACTTAGGGCATTTATCAAACTCTTTATATCCCCACTTTAACCCTTTTTTAGGAGTATAATACGTTTTATATATTAATTTTATATGCGCTTCCCTCCATGTCTCTGACAACGTTGTTTTAACCACATTTTGTATTGATTTTTTAATATACTCTGAGTCTATTTGAAAGAGGGAACTCCACTTTCCAACTATATCTTCCAAGTTAGCTAACCCTTCTTGTAATAATAGCATTTTATACCACGGAGATATAGCGTAGATTCCATGTTTAACCATACCTAGCCAAGAATCAATTCTCTCCCAGTTCCACTCATATCCATTGTTTCTAACTAAATTATCTGTGTAATGTTTAATTTGTAGATATGCATAAAACTCTTTATTAAGCAGGCCAAATTCTTCTTTTAACATATCAAAGGACTTAACATATTTTCTGTCCAGATTTATGAGTTGATGTATGTGTTTGAGCCCTTTCCTTTCCCAGTTCCTAAAGATTACCGAATTTATGCCTTCAGGAAAGGCCGGATTATTCTGGATTTCTAAGTATTTGGATATTTTAAAAGACGCCTTAAATTTTTCACAAACTTTCTGCCATGCCCATATGGGATAATACATTGTTTTTAGCCCCTTCACTTCTCTCGGGAGTTCTAGTCTTGTTATATGCAGGAGATTTATCATTTTAAACCGGTGAAAAAGGTTTAATTCTATTTCAGGTACTGTGTAATATGCTTTTTCAGTAATCCATTCTGTAGCTATTCTACTCAGGGTAATCCAGTTATAGTATTCTAGGTTCGGAAGCGCAAAGCCTCCATCCTCCCTTAATAACATTATTTTTTTCATTGAAATTCTCGATTTCTTTCCATTCCAAATAAACTTTTGAATAACTGATTGCAACTTTTTTAAATCTTTTTTAATTATTGGCATTGGAATATTTTGCATGATATATAGTATTTTGGGAAAAGTTATCATTTTATATAAATTTATTCTACCTAGAATAGACAAAGGTAGCTTTGCCCAGAATTTAAGTTCTTCACTTATTTTTTTAATTAATGGAGTAAAGTTCATACTATACCACTTATCTTCAAATGGGGATATGTATATTCCCAAATACTTTATACCTTCTGGAGAGTTTTTAAAACTTTTCTTAATTGTTGCGTTGATTTTCCCTTTAATCATCATTAGTTCTGACTTACTAGAATTTATTTTATAACCTGAGAACGTACTAAAATTATTTATTACTTCCAAAATTATTGGGATGTTTTTCCCCAGATTACTCACAAAAAGAAGCAGGTCGTCAGCATATAGGGCAATCTTACATTCATACTGCGCTATTTTAATTCCTTCTATCTTTTCCCTTAAAACACATGCTAGAGGTTCTATAACAATATCAAATAGTAAAGGGGACAAAGGGCAACCTTGTCTGGTACCTCTCTTTAAAATTATGTTACCCGATATTTGACCATTGATTAATAGTGCTGTATGAGGAAAATTATACAAATTCTTAATCAGCTTAATTATCCTTTCATGGAATCCAAATCGTTTTAGGGAGATATATAAATGATTCCATTCTATCGAATCAAACGCTTTATGCGCATCTAATGAGATAACCGCTGCATCATAGTCCTTATCTTGTATTTTCTCGTACCTTTGTTTTTTTAAATAGTCTAATATAAGGAACACTTTTCTAATATTAGAGGCCGAGTTTCTCCCTTTCAAAAACCCTGTTTGATCTTTATGTATTATCTGATTAAGTATTATTTGAAATCTCTCTGCCAATATACCTGTAAGTAACTTATAGTCGGTATTTAATAGAGATATGGGTCTATATGAGTCCATTTGGTCACTTTTTTTGTTTGGTTTTAATATTAGAGAGGTCCAAGAAGACGTAAAATTACTTGACATATTTTTTCCTTCACAAAAATAAGAATTAAATAAAGATTTGAGATAGGGTATCATATGTTCTGACAAAATTTTATAGTACTCACTAGGTAATAGATCTGGACCAGAAGATTTATTATTTTTTAGATTTTTGATCGCCTTTTCAATTTCTCCCTCTGTAATTGGTTCTATGATTTTATTCATCTCATCTGCATCTACCATTGGGAGGTTTAAATTAGACCAGAATTTCTCTCTATTACTCAGATTTGGGCTTTCTGCGCTATATACCTTTTGATAATATTCTACCAATGCTTTCATAATCTCCTCTGTTTTACTCAATTTTACTCCGTCTTTATTCAAAACAGAAATAAAATTATGGCCCTTAGATTTATTGACTAATTTTGCGAGTAATTTTCCAGTTTTATTCCCAAACCTAACATATTTTGCACTAACCTTAATCTCTTGTTGCGCAGTACTATTCAATAACCATATGTCTCTAGCTTCTTTGGCCTCTCCAAACTTCTTCCAATTAAGCTTGGAAGGCTCAACTATGACTCTATTATATGCTGAAGTAAGCCTTCTAATAATTTCCTTTTCCCTTCTTTTACTCTTTTTTTTAAGCATACACAGATATGCTATGATTTCTCCTCTTATTACAGTTTTGGATGCTTCCCAAAACAATTCCGGCCTATCAGAGTAGTCATAGTTATTACGAACATAATCCTGCCACTTTGCCACTAAAAATGTTTTAAACTTCAAATTCTCCAGCAAATAAGATGGAAAATGAAATCTTCTAATAATTGGAACACACATATTTATCTTTAATTTCAATGTTATAGGGGCATGATCTGACAGGACTATGTCTTTTATTGTGGTTTCTACTTCAATATCAAAAAGTTTTTCCGAGATCAGGAACATGTCTATTCTAGAGAAGGTCTTATGGGTTTTTGACACACATGTATAATCTTTATTCACTGGATTATTTTCCCTCCAGATATCTTTAACATTTAAGTTACTCATAAGTTTTTTAAGAAGTTTGGATTCCAGATTATCCCTTTTGCTCTTTTGAATATTTCCTCCTTCTCTAAACCTGTCTATTGGCACTTGATAGGCCATATTAAAATCCCCTCCCCATATAAGTACACCCTCTACTTCACCCAGTATGTGTGTCTGAAGATCTATCCAAAACTTAGGAGAGTGTTCATTTGGCCCATATACATTACAAATTGTGAAAATTTTCCGCTGTAATTCTATTTTTAAAAGTATGTATCTCTCATTTGGATCTAGAAAATAGGACTTTATCTTAAAATCTAAGTTTTTCTTTAGTAGGATGGCTACACCTCTCTTTCTACTCTTACAGGGAGTACCTAATACTGTTCCAACCCAGTTAGTTTTCAGTTTTTCCAACTCTTTCTTTTTTAAATGGGTTTCCTGTATTAATGCTATGTCTGTCCCAATTATTCTAAGCTGTCTAAGAATTGCTTTCCTTTTTAGAGGGGAGGTGATTCCACCAACATTCCACGAGGTTAAATTAATACAACCAGACATATCTTATATAACAGGAAAATAGAGAGACACACAGCAAAAAAAAAAAAAAAAAAAAAAAAAAAAAAAAAAAACGAAAAAATTTAAAAATTCTGCATGGTGCATAGTCGTGTGGGAATATCCCAAACAAATCAAATTTCTCTTTAGTCAAACTTAACATTTGAATTCTACGTTGTAACCTGTGCTCCTTCATTTTATTTCGTTTCTTTCAAGAATAATTCAGCTTCATTTACATTTTCTAACATTTTTATTCCCTTAGCCTCCTGAATTCTAATCCTAGCAGGATATATTAAAGTGGCATTCACCCCTTTATCTATTAATTGGGTACACAGTGGTGCCATCTCTCTGCGTTTATTTGAGACTTCTGGAGAGTAATCCTGAAAGATTAAAATTTTCCTATCCTCAATAATTACTTCCTTTTTTTTTCTAAAATAGTGGAGCATCTTTAACTTATCTTGAAAGTTAAGAAATTTGGCAATAATGGGTCTCGGTCTGTCATTACTTCTATCTTCTTTGAATGGACCTATCCTATGACTTCTTTCAATCACTAAGGGGAGTTCATTAGCAGGGATTTCTAACATCTCTGGGAGAATAGTAGACATGAATTTGTTCAGATCCTTAAATTGAGTTTTCTCAGAAAGACCTATTACTTTCAAGTTATTCCGTCTAGATCTATTTTCTAAGTCATCTGCTTTACTCTGTAATTCCCTTATGCTTTTCTCCATTCTTATTATTTTAGTCTCATTTATATTGCTGTTGTCTTCTATATCTGAGACCCTTTGCTCCACTTCAGATAATCTTTTAGAAAATTGTCTGACTTCGGAGGCCAGCCCTGCAATTTCTGCCTTAACCTGATCAAACTGAGGGATGAAAATCTCTAAAATGTTTTTAATCAATGTCAGAGTGTCTATCTGATTAAAACTCTCATTATTTACCTCCACCATTGTTTCGCTGTTCCCTTTATTTTTTTTTTCCCTATTTCTAGCTGACATCACTGGAGATTTATTTTTTTTCTGTGTCAAAAACTTATCCATATAAGTGAGTGTCCCTCTTATTTCCCTCCTAAGAGGATTATTTGTGTGAAAAAAATTGAAAATACTTCCAAACAGTGCAGGTGATATGTATCACTGAACCATATCCCCCCCGCCACCCGTTTCCCCACCCCCCCCCTTTTTTTTTTTTTTTTCCCCCTCTTTTAATAATACACACAATAAAAATAAAAAAAAATGATTTGGTGCTTAATACTTATAGACCAATAAGTGTGACTAAGACCAGCCTCTGTCAACTGAATAGGGCTACTTACTAAATTAAAGTGAATAGTTACCTTCAGACAAACTAAGCTCACACAAGTAAGTTCCCCCTTATGATTAACTTTATCATTTAGACTCCTTTTTCAAGGACAATAGCCTCCTTTGCCAATTACTATTCTAGAATCCACCAGATATATCACATTTGCCCGGTCTTATATTTACACAGGGAGTTACAAGATAATTTCTTTGCTACTTAATAGACCTCTATATATCAATCATAGATATTGTAACAAATACATCCCTTCTAGGATT
Organism: Bombina bombina; assembly: GCF_027579735.1. Lineage (NCBI taxonomy): Eukaryota > Metazoa > Chordata > Amphibia > Anura > Bombinatoridae > Bombina > Bombina bombina. Next base: position 268,767,112 of record NC_069505.1, on the reverse strand, counting down.
CTGGTAATTAGCGTTAGTTACCCTGAGGCCAACTGCAATATCAAATAACCAGAGTTTTTACTTTATCAAGTCCCAGCCTTTTACTTTTTAACTTTAAGGACAGTTCAGTTTCTCTGATCTTCTTTTTCTTTTCTTTCCTTTCCCCCTCCTTCGACAACTTTCACTCTGTGTTCTTCCTCTCACACTTTATACTGTTCTTTTTCCAGCCACAACCTTTATAGCTTTCTATTGTCTCTAAATTAAGGGTTGAGGAGGAGAGGGTAAACAGAGAAAGCCGATATTCATAGATGATTTCCACCTTGTTCCTAGGCACACAACCAACCCGCCAATTTCCAGATGACAATGTCTCTCCACTTTCACAATTACTCCCAGTGTGGGCTTACCGTACCTCTAGCAGTCACCCTCAGCGTTCTCCACACCAGTAACAGGGAGCTGGTTTCCTGCTTCACCTTTGCTGTAAACGAGGCACGCCACACACTGGAGTCTTCACCGGATTGTAGTCAGGGCAGCGGCAGTAGCTGATGACGTAGGGAAACCACGAACTCTTTCTCCCTCTAACCGCTGCTCCACAAGCCTTGCACTCCAAGCTGCAGGATAAGACACGGAATGCTCCCAGAGCACAGGCACCGGCATCCGGGTCACCAACAACCTGTATCTGTGTCAGCTCAAAACCAGGTGAGCCGCTATGCAGGTAAAACCTTCTCCTTTTAAACCAACGATTTCCAACGTAGGCTTCAGCACCGAGAGCAAAGCAAGTCAGTTGGGCTCTTCGATTGCGGTCTTTTTTCGAGAGATAAGAAATGCTCGTAAGCAGTTTATCTTAGATAGCTGTCCATTGCTAGGTTTCTCTTATCGTTTTTACCGGGCTACCGGCCTCATTAGCCATATGATTCTTTAATGTCAGATATGGGGCACAGGCTTATTCAGTCTCCTGATTTGCTTCAACTATATTTCCACCGACCATCCAGTGAGTCCATCACCCCGGACTCATGCCACTTCCCTGGGCTAAGGTTACTAACGTTGAGGGGGAAGGGTATAGCTCCCTTCTAGCAGACTCCACAACAGAGCAACAGCGCGCCTTCACCTGTTAGCTCCTCCCCTCCGCCACCCACCAGGAATTATCTATCTTTTTAATAAAAAAAAAATTCTGGTGTTTTCTGTCCCTTTAATAAGAGCTGTTCTTGTATTCTGTAATAAGATGTATTTTTTTTATGTTTCTGATCTTATTGTGTCTGGGTAAACTGATTGTGTCCCTGTGTGATTATGTTAACTAGACTGCCCAACATCAGATTGTCAGAGTAAACTTTCCTCCCCAGTTAATTAACTTGAGATGTTAATCTGTTTTACATGTGAATAGACAATTGTTAGAGGTTTGATGTATTGTTCATATGTTTGCTTTACTGTTTAACCAATTCACTATGTAATCTGAAGCTCTGTAAATCTGGAATGCCAGGGTGTATAAATCTGTGTGCTGCCTTCAAATAAAGTATTCATTTTTGTGTTCAGAAAACTGAGTGTTGTCTCAGTTCTGTTCCCCTACATAACTTTAGACTGCGGTCAAAGGGAGATACCAGGAGCTATTGCTCTGGATAAAGGGATGTCCAGGACAAGGGAAGTGTTCTGACGGAGGTACTCATTTGGGGTACCAGGCGGTCCGTCACAATATCACTTAACCAGATTTGGGTTCTATATTCACTTGACTATAAATGTAATTATATTGTCATTTTGCAAGTACTTTACAGACTTTTGTCACCCATTTTTCTCTAATGCTAGTCATGTGTAGGTTCATTCACCAATTCTCACAATTCACCTCTTGTTCTAGTAATTTCCCATAAACTATAAAAGTGTACTTGCATATTCCTTTGTACATCTCTTACATTTTGAATAATTATTTTACTGATTTGATGAGCGGTAAAGACGCATTAAATTTAATTATATGCACTGAACATATTGTTTTTCATATAAAGAAATATTCTACATTCTATTGCAAAAACATAGCAAATTATACATAAATTTCCTTTGTGTTTTAATTCCATATATATACTGTATATATCCCTAAATTGCTGCAGCACTCTAAAGTACCGCAACAGAGAAGGTAATAGATATACACTCTCAAGAGGCTTTTCAAATGAGTATGAACCTGGACTAAAACAATTCAAAACAGATTTTAATACTTTGAAAATGTTAAAGGGACATAATACTCATATGCTAATCACTTGAAACTGATGCAGTATAACTGTAAAAAGCTGTCAGGAAAATATCACCTGAGCATCTCTATGTAAAAAAGGAAGATATTTTACCTCACAATTTCCTCAGCTCAGCAGAGTAAGTTCTGTGTAAAAAGTTATACTCAGCTGCTGCCCAGCTGCAGGTAAACAAAAAATGAAGAAATGAACAGCAGCCAATCAGCATCAGCAGTGCGGAGGTCATAAACTCTTTTACTGTGATCTCATGAGATTTCACTTAACTCTCATGAGATTTCATTGTAAACTTCCTTACACTGAATAGGGAAATAAGATGAGTGTGCACGAATGCTCGCTCCTTCCGCTGTCCCAGGACAGACATACTGATTTGCTCTATAGAAGTCCTTTACAATGGGATGTGGCTACTGAGGAACTTTTGAGGTAAAATATCTTTCTTTTTTACATAGAGATGTTCAGGTGATATTTTCTAGTCAGCTTTTTACAGCTATGCTGCATCACTTTCAAGTGTTTCAACATTTGGGTATCATGGCCCTTTAAGTTTGAATGTACAGCTTTGGCAATGCTACTTGTAATCACCTATATAACGCAATGATTCATTGTTGATATATTTATATATATATATATATATATATATATATATATATATATATATATATATATATATATATATATATATATATGTGTGTGTGTATATATATATATATATATATATATATATATATATATATATATATATATATATATATATATATATATATATCATAAATAAAAATACTTTAATTGCAGATGCAACAAATTGTATATCACGGTAGTGCACTGTCTGTGGGAGCCTGCATGTGTATGTTTCTGTGGGTGTCTGTATATGTGTACGCATATGAATGTTGATGCCTGTGGCTAATCTGTGCCTGTTTATGTGCATGTGGAGCCTAGTTTTGTGTATGTATATAAGTGTATAATTAAAGGGGTCAAATGGTGCTTGTGTGCACGTTGATGTCAATGAGTGGTTGTCTTTGTGTATCATAGTATGTGTGCATGCGGATGTCTATATAAGGCTGTCTATGGGTGCATGCGTGTGTGCATGAGGCTGTATATGGGTGCGTGTGTGTGCATGTGTGGATGTCTATGGGTGCATGTGTGTGTGTGCATGAGGCTGTCTATGGGTGTATGCTTGTGTGCATGAGGCTTTATATTGGTGTGTGTGTGTGCGTGTGTGGATGTCTATGGGTGCCTGTGGATGTGTGTGTGTCTGTAACTAAATAAAAGTGAGAAACTGAAGTTCAATGAGAGTAACAGACGGCTGTACTTTAGAATTATTATTATTTTTTTAAAAGAGGGGTACATTTTGCAAATTTGCCCTGGGAGCTAGATTCTCTAGAAATGTGGTTATAGGTGTTTTACTGCCTCCTGCTGACCATACTTATAACCCACACCATGGATCATGGACTCTCACCATCTTAAGAAAAAAATATATGGTATTGCTCTTATAAGACCAATATGTATTTATGTGCTGCCCCCCTTTCTGGCACCAAAAGGTTAGAGAACATTTCACCTACCTGTAAATTTCCAGAGCCATTCCAAGCCAATTTTTATCATTCTCAATGGTTTCTGTGCTCTATACAAAGTTATAGGCTTAGTGCACTGCTGCTGGATGTAAACTTCTAAATGGTCCTGGAGATTCTGACCAACCCCTAAAAGAAGCAGAAAACATGTCTGCAAAATCTTCATACTTTATTTTCAATGTGTGTGGCCATAATTTGTTAAAAGAGCTAGCGCAGCTGTGACAGTTGAGTTACACTATATTTGTTCTATGCTTGTCTATGTATGGCAATTCTGATTACATACAGTAAATTGTAAACCACAACAGTGAAACAACATGGCTGACATCTTGCGTAAGCTTGCACCCTAAAGATGATATGCCAACACAGCCTGAGCCAACCCCCCACTGCTGTAACTATTGAAAGGACTGCAAAGCCTTTGAAAGCTTGGTTCTCTATAGAGTCACAAATAGCTGAGCCTTCTAATGGTATTTCCAGAGAAACTAGATAAAATAATTAGTAATGGAGCTACATAAGAATGAAATCTGGACTATGAAAGCATCTAATTGCTATGCAGCATAATATTAAGTAATCTTTCACTTGACTACTCCTATCCAAACCCTTTAAGACCAGGGGGCCGATATACCAAGCGCCGAATGGAGCTTGATGCCCCTTGTTTCCGGCGTGCCTTCAGGCTCGCCCGAAACAGGAGTTATGAAGCAGCGGTCTATAACTTGTCCGTCTGCTCTGAGGCCGCGGACAGAAATCAACCCGATTGAATACGATCGGGTTGATTGATACCCCGTGCTGCAAATCTGCTGGGGCAGTATTGCACAAGCAGTTCTGGTAAACTGCTTGTGCAATGATAAATGCCGACAGCATATGCTTTTGGCATTTATCGATGTGCAGCGGACATGATACGCTACATCGTATCATGTCCGCTCGCACTTTCATAAATATACCCCCACGGGCGGGCTGAGACCAACTAGGGCCCCCGGGCAAATATTTTTCTTTTTTTTTAGGAAGAACTTCTGCCTTCTCCATCATATTCATGATCTATCAGCTGTAAACCTTCCTTATAATTACTGGATCATAGTATATGTCAATATTTTTGCAACAAAGTAGCAGCTAAAAGTAGGATTTTCAGCTGTCCTCTATAGAAATACTGGACAATCTCTAGGGGACTTGCACGATTATAAGCAGCAAGAGACACTTCAGTTATTTTATGGTCTAAGAACCCTTTTGTGATGATTTTTTTCCTATGAATTAAAGTGATAGTAAACTTTACCCTTTGTCTAAACAGACCTGGGGGTAGATCGAGCGGACATGATACGCTGTAGCGAACTCGCTAAGTGCATACGCTGTCGGCATTTAACATTGCACAAGCATTTCTGGTGAACTGCTTGTGCAATGCTGCCTCCTGCTCATTCGCGGCCAATCGGATCGGATCTGGATGATTTCAGTCTGCCACCTTAAAGGTGGCGGAAAAGTTAAGGAGCAGCGGTCTTATGACCACTGCTTTTTAACTTCTGATTCTGGCGGACCAGAAATGATGGGGCTTCGATGCAGCATCCGCTGCTTAATAAATCGACCCCCTGGAATGTTAGCAATATTTTAGATAGAGTTTAATTCATCAGTTGTAATAAAGATGCTCTTAAACTTCAAATAACCCGCACTCTGGCAGACAACTTCAAAAGTAATATTTTCATTGAGCTAACAGTTTAAAATATGCTCTAACTACAACAAAAGTACTGTGTGACTAGAGCTCTGATTGGAGAACAGTTCAAACCATTAGCTCAACAAAAAATGACTTTTGTTACAGCTCATCTTCATTACAGCTGACGAATTAAACTCAATCTAAAATATTACTATCATTCCAAATCTGTGAAGACAAAGGGGAAAGATTACTATCACTTTAATTAAGATCTGAAAAGATGTAAAACTTTTTAAAAGGACACAATCTTGTTTATATTATAACCATGCTCCCATACTACATGGTAGTTTTTATTATATTCCTTTAATCTAAGATTCTTACCTGGCAGATGAGCGACTACAGGAATTCCTAACTTCTTTAAATCATCAGCATTTCCAATTCCAGACAACATAAGTAGCTGGGGGGAATTTATAGCCCCACCACTCAAAATCACTTCTTTACTGACATAAGCCTACACAAAAAAAAACAGAAAAGACAAATGAAAGAAAATTAATTAATTACTTGCATTTATTAATTTTAATTTTTTTTTATTATTTTGAGTAAAACTATATTTTTAAAATTGCATGTGTTCTCTTTTTTCACATTTAATACATAAATATATATTGGTCTTATAAGAGCAATACCATATAATACTGTATATATAGAGCTCAAAATTTCCACTTACCCACTTGCCCTGGGCGAGTAGAAATTGAACTGGGGCGAGTAGAGAGGGAGATAAAAGTTGTCTATACAGTGTGACAAATAGCCAGAAAACAGCTTTCCAATTTACTTGTATAATCAAATTTTCTTTGCTCTCTTGGTAGACTCATAAACTTATTTCTAAGTCCTTGAAGCCACCTCTTATCTCAGTGCATTTTGACAGTTTTTCACAGCTAGACAGATAACATTGTGCTCACTCACATGGAGTTATTTATGAGTCAGCACTGATTGGCTAAAATCCCAAGGCAAACAGGATTACTTTAGAGATCATCCTGGAGTCATTTGATGATCATCAAACTACTTTAGAAGTAATTTGCTCATCATCAGACATGACTTGTAAAGTCATCAGCTAAGGTCAAAATAATATGGGTGAAGACATCAGAATGATTAGCAGATTACTTCACAAGAATAAACAGCCAGTGAAAGACTCTAGAGTTAGCTCATTACAATATTTTGGCCTGTGGGCACACACAGGATGTCTTGTAATGACTAGTCTTGAGTCATCGATTACTTCAGAGTGACTCCAGCAAGACTAGGAATGTCTGTCAGAAGAACTGAGATAAGGAGGCATGCTGCAGAGGCTTAGATACAAGGCAATCCCAGTCTATTAATATAACAGTGTTGGTTATGCAAAACTGTGAAAACGGGTAATAAAGGGATTGACTATCTCTTGAACAAGAAACATTATTAAGTAGACTGCCCGTTGAATTTGGTATGGTTTAAAAAAACAATATAGGAAAATGACTGCACGATAAAGTGTTTCACAATGGCTAAACATATGCTAAGAGGGGGTAGGTTAGTGGTTGCGGTGTCAGCAGGTGATTGATGGGATCAGAAGTGGCAAGTGACATTTGCTCTGCCATATTCAGCATTTTCAACACAAAAAAAAATAAATTACCTTTTTCTTTTGTCCATTTTGGATATATTCAACACCTACAGCTTTCAGCCCTTCAAAGACTATCTTAGTAACAAGTGTTTTGTCTTCAGCAGTTACATTAGAGCGAGATATAGCTGGATGAAGGTATGCACTGGCCGTGCTCCATCTTTTCCCTAAAATAATAAAGTACACAGGAATTATCACGTTTTTGTCATTTTCCCTAACTTCCCAGTTTAAGGGATTCAGGAAAAAAAATAATTTGGTAGAAAATGTAAACACATATATAAAGTTCTGTTTTGGGAGTCACAAGCATTTCAGCTCACAAGCAGGAAGTTGTTAGTGATTAGCAGTTACATGCATCTGCCGTCCGTGATTAACCGTAGGAAGTTTTTAACCTGTTTGTTTAAAAATGTCAAATAGGACTAGAATTACCCACAAGGCGTTACAAGTGCCTAGAATGCAAAACAATTCAAGTTTTGAGAGGAAACTGACAATTTTAAATTTTAAATGCTTTTAAAATAAATATTATGGCCTCTATTTATCAAAGTCTGGCGGACCTGATCCGAAAGTGCGGATCAGGTCCGCCAGACCTCGCTGAATACGGAGAGCAATACGCTCTCCGTATTCAGCATTGCACCAGCAGCTCACAAGAGCTGCTGGTGTAACGCCGCCCCCTTCAGAATCGCGGCCAATCATCCGCCAGCAGGGGGGTGTCAATCAACCCGATCGTACTCGATCGGGTTGAATTGCGGCAATGTCTGTCTGCCTGCTCAGAGCAGGCGGACAGGTTATGGAGCTGCGGTCTTTAGAGCTGCTGGTGCAACGCCACCCCCTGCAGACTCGTGACCGCTGCTTCATAACTGCTGTTTCTGGCGAGCCTAAAGACTCGCCAGAAACACGGGCCATCAAGCTTCTTTCGGAGCTTGATAGATAGGCCCCTATATATGCAAATGTGTATATATTTATGTATCCCTATTTTGGACCCAGACCAGTGGCGCAGTATATTTACACACTTCAGTTTCAGACCGCAGTCCACCTCCGTGTTTTGTGTCTAAGAAAATATGGCTGTGACACCCTTGTTTGCATCTCATTTTTGTTGGGCTAAAGAAAGCCAGTATGTGTAGCTCTAAATTAGTGACCTAGTTAACAAGTGACCTTGATTTAATCTCATGGAACGGTTTTGCACATCCCAGTGCTTTCCTCTTATAATGAGAAGTGAGTCCTGTTTATACGAGTGATAACGGCTTGATACTTATGTTGAACAATTTTAAACAACTTTTCAATTTACTTCCATTATCAAATTTGCTTTGTTCTCTTGTTTTCCTTTGCTGAAGGAACAGCATTGCACTACTACAAAAGACAAATGTGTGCAGGCACCAATTAGCATCAGCTCCCACTAGTGTAGGATATGTGTGTATTCTTTTTCAACAAGAGTTACCAAGAGAACAAAGTGTCTTAAAATTATATGCTCTATCTGAATCGTGAAAGTTTAATTTTGACTTTCCTAACCCTTTAAACAATTGTTTACTTTAGTTATGATATTGTTTTAGCACAATGGATCACAGGGGTTAAAAGGAGTTCCTCAAGTAAGAAACAAGATTGTTATATACCTTGAACTTCATGTTTGGACTTTCTCACTAGAGTTTGCGACATTATTTTGACTCTTGTGCAATATACAAGTTGATGGGACTTTTTCTCATGGGACTCAATGTATACCTATTTATTAAGTTTTGTAGCCAATTGTTCTCTTATAGTGTTAGCGCATGACTGTGTGATCATGTTACCGCATGACTGTGTGATCATGTTACCGCATGACTGTGTGATCATGTTACCGCATGACTGTGTGATCATGTTACCGCATGACTGTGTGATCATGTTACCGCATGACTGTGTGATCATGTTACCGCATGACTGTGTGATCATGTTACCGCATGACTGTGTGATCATGTTACCGCATGACTGTGTGATCATGTTACAGCATGACTGTGCCGCTGTGCACATAGCAAGGCCATTGAAGACATGGTTTGATGACTTTGGGGTGGAGGAACGTGAGTGGCCTGCATAGAGCCCTGACCTGAACCCCATTGAACACCTTTGGGATAAATTAGAACACCAATTACGAGCCAGACCTTCTTGTCCAACATCAGTGTCTGACCTCACATATACTCTTTAAGCACACCCAAAATCTTGCAGAAAGCCTTCCTAGAAGAGTGGAGACTATTATAGTTGCAAAGGAAAAGCCAACTCTATATTGAAGCCATGGTTTTGGAATGGGGTGTCCAACAAACACATGTAGGTCTGATGGTCAGGTGTCTACATATTCACAGAAATATATTTTATGCAAAATTTCCATGTATATGTGGCTAAAAAAAGTTTCCCATTTATGTTAATTTAAAAGCACATGAAAGCCAAAACTAAATGTTCATGGTTTAGACAGAACATCTAATTTTAAGATACTTTCAAATTGATGCCTAATGCCTATTATCAAATTTACTTCAATTCCTTGGTATCTATTGTTGAAAAGCATCCCTAGGTAGCCCCAGGAGTAATAATGCACTACTTGGAGGTAGCTGGGTATTGATGGCTATACACATATGCTGCTTGTCATTGATGTGTTCAGCAGCTGAGCTTTGGATGGGTTAAACAAATAGTTTTATGCAAACAATGATGCAATAATTAAATTCTCTAACAGATCAGTGCATTTTATTTATGCAATTTATGTCTCTTTAGCTTTGAGGTCAATGCTGAAGTATATGGAGCCGATGAGTGGTACATACTCCCTCTACACCTGCTTGTTTGTCACACCCAATCAAATGTAATACGCAATCAGTTTTCTCCACATGCTCTGAGCTTAGCGCTGGGGGTGCAAATAAATGGAGTTGATCTCACAATTAAAGGGACCATCAAGTCCAAAAAAAACTTTCATGTTTCAAATAGGGCATGTAATTTTAAACAACTTTCCAATTTACTTTTATCACCAATTTTGCTTTGTTCTTTTGGTATTCTTAGTTGAAAGCTAGACCTAGGAAGACTCATATGATAATTTCTAAGCCCTTGAAGGCCGCCTCTAATCACATGCTTTTGTATTTGCTTTTCACAGCAGGGGAGAGCTAGTTCAAGTAAACCCTATAGATAACATTGTGAGCACGCCCGTGAATTGTAGCAGACACTGCACTAAATGGCTAAAATGAAAGTCAATAGATAATAAATAAAATGTCATGTGATCAGGGGGCTGTCAGAAGATGCTTAGATAAAAGGTAATCACAGAGGTAAAAAGTGTATTATTATAACTGTGTTGGTTATGCAAAACTGGGGAATGGGTAATAAAGGGATTATCTAGCTTTTAAAACAACAATAATTCTGGTGTTGACTGTCCCTTTAAAGTAACACACAAAAAGGTATTATAGACTATACATATTTAAAGGGAAACTTTCTAAAAGGGAAATTCTAATGAAAAAAAATGTCATTTTCTAATTTCTTACCAACAGTAATCATTGAATTACTGATGCTAGTTACAAGTTTTGGTAAAGTCAAAATTAAATATTCATAATTCAGATAGAACATGCAGTTTTAAATAACTTTCCATTTTACTTCTCTTTTTTAGTTATGGGTTTAGAATCTTTAGAAGATCAACCTACCCATTTTTTTAACTACACATAGTAATTTAACCTCTTAGATGCATATGAAGATCCGTTGTAATCTCAGCAGGGCATATAGCTGGCATAAAGTACACTGTAGGAACCATGTGTCTGACCAGAAGATCATTTACTGTCATTAATAAATCAACTGTCTGTTGTCAGGCTTGCAGAGGTGCAGACCTCTCCTCCAATAGAGCTTTGGGAGTTATCGCTATCATCCAATGGGCAGTAATATAAAATACTTAATTAAAAGAGAATACACAACTGACACAGCTGCATTAGTTTAAAAATAAATTAAAACAGATGGTTTTTTTCCAGCCAAACAAATTGTTTGTTTTGGGGGGTTTTCTTTATAAAAAAAAATAACTAAAAATATAAAAGCAACTTACCTTTGTATATGGTCATATCCATCCACCCAACGCCCTCTTGCTGGTAGCCGTTCATGTCATCGGTAAATGGATACCCAGCTTCCTGAGCTGCTTGAAGAAACATCTGATGGAGAACATGATTGGTCTTCCCTCTGGACACATGTAATGGTCCGTTTCCCCCTCTGTATTCATTGGGGCCTAGCTCATGCGCCTGCGCCTTTTTAAAGTAGGGCAAACAATGGCTGTAGTCCCAGCCTGTGGCCCCTTCTCTGCTCCACCGGTTATAATCTTCTGCATGCCCACGTACATACACCATTGCATTCAGAGAAGACGATCCACCCCATAATCTACCTCTTGGCCAGTACATGACACGGTTGTCCATATGGGCCTGCGGTTCTGTATGATAAAACCAGTTGTATTTATCATCACAAAGATTATACATTAATGCTGCTGGCATATGAATCTTCCATGACAATCTCTTGCTTCGAAATTGTATATCCTTTGGGCCAGCTTCCAAAACAAGTACAGTATCATCTGGGTTTTCGGATAAACGATTAGCTAAGACACATCCAGCGGAACCAGCACCGATGACAATGTAACTATAGCAGTCTCTTTTAGCAGAAATAAGGGTGGAGAATGTGCATTGGTTAAATAGTTGTGTTCTAACTCCAATGCATGAGTTTAAGTCTTTCAATTTGCACAGATTCCTATTGCATCTCTTAATTCCCCTGGCCGTACACAAGGTGGTCTTGTGAAAGGTCCTTAACACATGAGACATTCTGTTTGGTTGTGTATTCAGGTTACCAGTAAAATGGTTAAAGCTGCAATAAAACAGAAACATTAGAATTCTCATAAAAATTGTTCTCGTTTGTTATAATTTATGTTTGTAAGACCGTAATTATAACAGTTTGCACAAAAAAGAAGGTCGATTGAACACTTAAAGGGATATGAAACCCAAAATGTTTATTTTATGATTCAGATAGAAAATACAATTTTAAACGACTTCTGGGCTCTAGCTGCGGATTAGTGGCTGTACGCACATGCCTTTTGTCATTGGCTTACTTTATTATATGTACAGCTAGCTCCCAGTGGTGTATTGCTCCTCCTTTAACAACAACAAAGCAAATGTTGATATTAGAATTAAATTAGAAAGTTGCTTTAAAGTATGCTCTATGTGAATAATGACAGAAAAATTCTGGGTTTCATGTCCCTTTAAAGGGATACTAAACGCAATTTTTTTCTTTCATGATTCAGAAAGAGCAGGCATTTTAAGCAACTTTCTAGTTTACTCCTATTTTCAATTTGTCTTTGTTCTCTTGCTATCTCTGTTTAAAAAGCAGCAATTAAAGCTTTGAAGCCGGCCCATTTTAGGTTCAGCACCATGGATAGCGCTTGCTTATTGGTGGCTAACATTTAGCCACCAATAAGCACAAATAACCCAGGTTCTGAACCAAAAAATGGTTTATATTCCTGCCTTTAAAATAAAGATAGCAAGAGAACTAAGAAAAAATTGATAATAGGAATAAATTAGAAAGTTGCTTAAAATTGCTGCTCTATCTGAATCATTAAAGAAAAAATGTGGGTTTAGTGTCCCTTTAAGTCAAATTTATACATGAGTCAGAGAAAGCATGTGATTAAAAAAAAAAGTTTCCAATGTACTTCTATTATCTGAATATGCACAGTTGTTTTATATGCACACTTTCTGATTCACCAACTCCTACAGTGCAAGTAGAAAAGTTCACAGTATATATACGTATATGCATTTTTTGATTGGCTGATGGTTGTCATATGATACAGGGGTAAGGAAAATAGAAGTAACTGAAATTTGTCAGAAAAAAAATGTATTAGTCATTTGAAATTCAGTATTATTGCAATGTCTTTATATTATGCATTTATTGATTATGCAATTCTGATGTATTTAATGGCCCTTTAAGTTAAAGAAAAATGGAAGTCAATATTAACCTTTCTTGACTGAGACAAAGCATGCATATTAGAAACTTTTCATTTTAGCAAATTGACTTCATTCTCGTGGTATCCTTTGCTGAATAGCCTATGCTTAGAAGTGTGCACATATCTTATACACTATATGGACCAGCATTCCTGACCATGTAACATTCTACACAGTGATTGCTTGATCAGTGAAGGAAACCATTTATATCTGCTTGCAAAAAGCCACAGCAATGGAGGCAACATAAATATACTTAAAGGGGCATTAAATCTTCATGGTTCAGAAAGAGCCTACAAGCTACAATTGTAATAGATGTATCACTTTACTTATCTTCTCACATGTACAGTGTTCAGCTAGCTCTCAGATAGTAGTAACAGTGCAATAATAAAATGTTAGAGCATTTTGCTTTTGCATTTGTATTTTTCCACAAGTTTTGGCCCTGGACTGCAGAAGTGCTAATTGTGGTAACAAAAGTGCAGATTTAAATGCTATTAAATCATTAATCTTGTGAGCAGATCTGAAATGACCTGTTTAAATGTTGATACATAATACCCTGTATATAAAAACATGACTGTTTAAATATTAACTTGTAATTGCAACATAGAAGAGCTGATAGTTTACCCTTTATCCCCTGGGTTGTCAGAAAGAGAAGCCAGTGCCTCACAATTGGCCAAAATGTTAAAGGGACCTTATGTGCATATGACACTATTTAACCCTTTGAGTGCTACATTCCCACCTGGGTGCTAAGCTGGATTTGAGTGGTTTTTATTTTTTAAAATATATATTTTTTAATGTTTTTTTTTTTTCAGATCCCCAAGACTGATGCCGTTGGAAAGGTTAGGCGATTACCTTTCCAACGGTGGGTCTTGGGGGTCTGTAGCTGCTTATATGCTTGAGATACAGGCTTCTAAGCAGCATGCCCCCTTTCCCTATACTGTCTATTGTATTTTTTAAATAAAGTTGTGCGGTGACGTCATCATGTCATTGCGCATGACGTCACCGCATGAAACGTGAAGCCCCGGCGATGCCTGTCACTATGCAGGCCAGATCACCGAGGTAGAAGCAGGTGGGAGCCTCCAGATCTCCCTCAAGTTGGGAGAGTGCTAGCGACGGCTCTGAGCCTTCGTTAGCACCTGAGTGAGACAATTTGCGATGGCTCAGAGCCATCGTTAGCACTCTTTAAAGGGATAGCAAAACCACATTTTTTTCTTTCGGGATTGAGATAGAACATGCAATATTAAGCAACTTGTCAATTTACTTTTATCATCTAATTTGCGTAACTTCTTCGTATCCTTTGTTGAAAAGAATACCTAGGTACGCTCAGGAGAAGTAATGCATTACTGGGAGCTAGCTGCAGATTGGTGGCTGCACTTATATCCCTCTTGCCTTTGTCTCACTAGATGTATTTAGCAAGCTCCCAGTAGTGAATTGCTGCTCCTTCAACAATGGATACCAAGTGAAGGAAGCAGATTTGATAACAGAAGTAAATTGGAAAGTTGTTTAAAATTGTATGTTCTACCTGAATCATGAATGTCTCATTATGACTTTACGGTCCCTTTAACTTTCTTTAAATGTAAGCCTATGAGCTGGCCCAATTTTGGTTCAGGACCCTGGATAGCGCTTGCTAATTGGTGGTTACATTTAGCCACCAATCAGCAAGTGCTACCCAGGTGTTGAACCAAAGATGGGCCGGCTTGTAAGCTTACATTCCTGCTTTTTCAAATAAAAATACCAAGAGAACGAAGAAAAATTGATAATAGGAGTAAATTAGAAAGTTGCTTAAAACTGCTGCTCTATATGAATCATGAAATGAAACATTTGGGTTAAAGGGACAGTATACACTCATTTTCATATAACTGCATGTAATAGACACTACTATAAAGAATAAGATGCACAGATACTGATATAAAAATCCAGTATAAAACGGTTTAAAAACTTACTTAGAAGCTGTCCGTTTAGCTCTGTTGAAAAGGCAGCTGGAAAGCCCACTGTAAGTGGCAAATAAGACACTCCCCCTCCCCCTTCTTTTGCATATGAAAAGACCCTTTACACAAACAGCAGCAAGCTGGAGAAGGTAGCTGACTGTATTCACATAAAACTTAGGGGCTTGGTAAGGAGCCTGAAAATCAGAGCAATGTTATTTAAAAATAAGCAAAACTATACATTTTTTTAAAAGACAAACTTTATGGGCTTTATAAATAGATCATCTACAAAACATTTATGCAAAGAAAAAATGAGTGTATAATGTCCCTTTAAGTGTCCCTTTAAGGCCAGTATTCACTATTAAGAGGAGAGAATTGTGATGGTCGGACAGAGCTACTAAAACTAGGACAATCCCACAAAATACGGAACAGTTGGTTGTTCTATTGTGTTTATAGTTGGCAAAACACAGCAGAAAGTAATAACCTAGTAATATGCCTGATCATATAAATCATAAAATTATCCCTTTTGGTTCTGTCTGAAGTGGTGGCCTTCATATCCAGGTTCCGGGCGTACCAACCCAAAAGGCAAAAGCAAAATAAAAAAATAGAATTCAAATGCAAATAAAATAAAAATTAAAGTCAAAAAGTAAAAAGAGTCAGCAGTGGCTTGTATGACACAAATTAAAGGGACAGTCTACTTAAAATTGTAATTGTTTAAAAAGATAGATAATTCTTTTATTACTCATTCTTCAGTTTTTCATAACCAACACAGTTATATTAATATACTTGTTATCGCTGTGATTACCTTGTATCTAAGCCTCTGCAGACTATCTCCTTATCTCAGATCTTTTGGCAGACTTGCATTTTAGTCAATCAGTGCTGACTCCTAGGTTACTCCACAGGAGTGAGCACAATGTAATATATATATATATATATATATATATATGGCACACATGAACTAGCACTGTCTAACTGTGAAAACTGTCAAAATGTACTGAGATAAGAGGCGGCCTTCAAGGGCTTAGAAATGAGCAAAAGAGCCTACCTAGGTTTAACTTTCAACAAAGAATGCCAAGAGAACAAAGCAAATTTGATTAGAAAAGAAATCTGAATCATAAAAGTTTAATTTTGACTACACTGTCCCTTTAAAGGGACAGTAAAGTCACAATTAGACTTTCATGATTTAGACAGAACATACAATTTTAAACAACTTTCCAATTTACTTATATTATTTCATTTGCTTCCTTCTCTTGTTATCCTTTGCTGAAAGGTTTATGTAGGAAAGCTCAGGAGCAGCAAATAATCTAGGCTCTAGCTGCTGATTGGTGGCTGCATATATACACACTGATTGTCATTGTTTCACCCATGTGTTCAGATAGAAACCAGTAGTGCATTGCTGCTCCTTCAACAAATGACGCCAAGATAATGAAACAAATTTGATAATAGAAGTAAACTGGAAAGATGTTTAAAATTGTATTCTGTATCTGAATCATGAAACAAACATTTTGGGTTTCATGTCCCTTTAAGTCTTCACAGACATAACATAAACACCCCCAGCTCTCTGAGTAGGCATGGTGTTGAATACTAATACATGGCCGTCTCACAGCATATGTGCGTATGCCACTGAAAAACAGCACTATTTTACTAGAAACACCCATGCACATTTCAATTTATATCTTTCTCTATTCCTTTAAAGGGACAAGAAACTCAATTTTTTCATTCATGATTCAGATAGAGCATACCATTTTAAACAACTTTCTAATGTACTCTTATTATTTAATTTGCTTCCTTTTCTTGTTATCCTTTGCTGAAAGGTTTATTAAGGCAAGCTCACAAGCAGCAGAGAACCTAGGTTCTAGCTGTTGATTGGTGGCTGGCTGCATATATATATATATTGATTGTGATTGGCTCACCAATGTGTTCATTTAGAAACGATTAGTGCATTGCTGCTCTTTCAACAAATAGATGTAAATTAGAAAGCTGTTTAAAATTGTGTTCTCTATCTGAATCATGAAAGAAAAAATGTGGGTTTCATGTCCCTTTACGTTAAAAGTATTAATTATTCTTTTCCCTAAAAATGGGATTTTGCCAGTGCTTAAAACTACCTTTAGTGCTGCAGAGGTGTCTCTGTGCACTAAAAGGGCTGTTGCACTGTATCTGCCATTGATTTGTTGATCTGTGGGGCTTATTTATTTACAAGTTTGAAATTCCGGTTAAGCTGGTTTCACTGATAATATTCTAAAGCTCAGTAATTACTGTTCCTTCATTTGCATGATAAAAAATGTACTGTACTATGAGTAGTCAACACATCTAGTAATGTTAAAGGGATATGAAACCCACATTTTTCCTTTCATGATTCAGACAGAGCATGCAATTTTAACAACTTTCTAATTTACTCCAATTATAAATCTTAGGAGCTGGCCCATTTTTGGTTCAGTACCCTGTGTAGCGTTTGCTGATTGGTGGCTGCATTTAACCATGATGTATTATCCTCGAAAAGAGTACATGAAAATGCAAATATTTCATATTGCGAAAATGTTTTCGCAACGGAATATGTTCTATTTATTTCTAAATAAATATTTCTCTATATATGTGATGAATTTTGGAGTGATATATCTATTTATAGCGAGATATGAATATGTATATATAAATATATATATATATATATAGATATATATAGATATATATATAAATATATATATATATATATATATATATATATATATATATATATATATATATAGATATATATATATATAGATATCTTGAGATCTATATGCGAATATCACATAAAAAAACCATCTGATATATTGTTTAATGTGCATAATACTGTAATCTTTTCCTTATCTCCATAGTTAAAGGGACACTGAACACAAATTGTTTTTTCTTTCGTGATTCAGATAGAGCATGCAATTTTAAGCAACTTTCTAATTTACTCCTATTATCAAATTTTCTTCATTCTCTTGGTATCTTTATTTAAAAAAGCAAGAATGTAAGTTTAAGCAACTTTCTAATTTACGCCTATTATCAAATTTTCTTCATTCTCTTGGTATCTTTATTTGAAATGCAAAAATGTAAGTTTAGATGCCGGCCCATTTCTGGTGAACAACCTGGGTTGTCCTTGCTGATTGGTGGATAAATTCATCCACCAATAAAAAAGTGCTGTCCAGAGTACTGAAACAAAAAAGCTTAGATGCCTTCTTTTTCAAATAATGATAGCAAGAGAACGAAGAAAAATTTATAATAGGAGTAAATTAGAAAGTTGCTTAAAATTGCATGCTCTTTCTGAATTACAAAAGAAAAAATTTGGGTTCAGTGTCCCTTTAAACAACTGACAGAACACATCAATTAAAAAAAAAACTATTTAGCAAGAATAGAAAACAATAAACTGTCATTATGCAATATTTTGCTAGCACATTGCTAAAAAAAAACCAAAATAAATTTTGTTTACTGTCCTTATAATTCCAGTCCCCAAAAAGTGCAAACAACAGAACAAATATTATTTTTATTTCCTTCTTTCTAAAAGCATAATTTTAACTAAATATAATTCTAGCTTAATCCAAAATGCAAACAATTCTTAGGGATGAACAGTAAAGTCTTGTTTTGCAGTTAACTTCCCTGTCCTTAGGAGATGTCAAGTAAAATTACATAAAACAGAGAAGTTGTGCAGCCTTCTTACCTTGCTCTATGTCAGGAATAGAATAGAATATGTATTTACTCTCCAAAGTTTTCTGATACTTATTGTTGTGAAATACCAAAGCTTCCTGCAGTATGTTTGCCAGAATAGTTTCAAATACAGTAAGCTATTTGCAGGGGGATGGGCAGTTTCTTAAAGAGATAGAGTTCAAATGATTGGTAGGTTTTTTTGAATGCAAATCTGCAATTAGGGAATAACCTGTTGAGTCTGACCAGGGTGATTATGTAAAGGTCAAACTACCCCAGGGCAGAGAGAGTATAAATACCACAATTGTGCTAATGAAGCTGTGGAATACAAAATGAGACGTTTCTGCTTATACCTGTGAATGAGACAATGGGAGTGTTAGTGTCTTATTTTGCTTCTTCATCATTCATTAAACAGCTGTGTACAACTGTGGGAATAGATACAAAAAACTGTATATTTAATGTAAATGTGAGGAAACATTGTTGCAGCTAAGTGGTTAAAGGGACATTAAACTCTTTGAGGTGACAATATATCATGATAAATTGTATATATAAAAAAAATCTGCAATATACTTTCATTATTTATTTTGTCCCATTTTCCATTCTGAAATTGTGAGTTTTTCAGTCCCTGTTAGAAATGGAAGTGCAGAACACAGTTATATTCCTCACAGCTATTGGCTGCACACTCAAGTGATCTATTTATAACTGACTCTAATTGGCCACAGCAGAGAAGGTAACCTAAGTTACAACATGGTAGCTCCCATTGTTTTATAGACACTGAAACTTTACACTTATTTTGTCAATATTTAAACAACTAATGAAACTTTAAATAATACATCTACATGTTATATATATATATAGAATAATCTTTTATTTGAATGCATCATTCTATTTAGCAAGTATTTAGTGTTTAATGTCCCTTTAAAGGGACATTAACTAAAAAAAATTGCTTCCTTCTCTTTGTATGCTTTATTGAAAAGCATACTTAGGTAAGCTCCGGAACAGCAAAGCGTACTGGAAGCTAGCACATATATGCCTTCTGTCATTGGCTCACCTGGTGAGTTCAGCTAGCTCCCAGTAGTAAATTGCTGCTGTTTTAACAAAGGATACCAAGAGAATTAAACAAATTTGATAATAGAAGTATATTGGAAAGTTGTGTTACATTGTATGTTGTATCTGAATGAGTTCAGATATCTTTAGGGTATTATGTCCCTTTAAACAGATCTGAACTACAAACTATCTGAGTTATACATGTGAAAGTAAATTTCAGCACAAATATTTAAAGTGACATAAAAGTGAAAAAACATAATTTATGTAAGAACTTACCTGATAAATTCATTTCTTTCATATTAACAAGAGTCCATGAGCTAGTGACGTATGGGATATACATTCCTACCAGGAGGGGCAAAGTTTCCCAAACCTTAAAATGCCTATAAATACACCCCTCACCACACCCACAAATCAGTTTAACGAATAGCCAAGAAGTGGGGTGATAAGAAAAAAAGTGCGAAGCATATAAAATAAGGAATTGGAATAATTGTGCTTTATACAAAAAAATCATAACCACCACAAAAAAGGGTGGGCCTCATGGACTCTTGTTAATATGAAAGAAATGAATTTATCAGATAAGTTCTTACATAAATTATGTTTTCTTTCATGTAATTAACAAGAGTCCATGAGCTAGTGACGTATGGGATAATGACTACCCAAGATGTGGATCTTTCCACACAAGAGTCACTAGAGAGGGAGGGATAAAATAAAGACAGCCAATTCCTGCTGAAAATAATCCACACCCAAAATAAAGTTTAACAAAAAACATAAGCAGAAGATTCAAACTGAAACCGCTGCCTGAAGAACTTTTCTACCAAAAACTGCTTCAGAAGAAGAAAATACATCAAAATGGTAGAATTTAGTAAAAGTATGCAAAGAGGACCAAGTTGCTGCTTTGCAGATCTGGTCAACCGAAGCTTCATTCCTAAACGCCCAGGAAGTAGATACTGACCTAGTAGAATGAGCTGTAATTCTCTGAGGCGGAAGTTTACCCGACTCAACATAGGCAAGATGAATTAAAGATTTCAACCAAGATGCCAAAGAAATGGCAGAAGCTTTCTGGCCTTTCCTAGAACCGGAAAAGATAACAAATAGACTAGAAGTCTTACGGAAAGATTTCGTAGCTTCAACATAATATTTCAAAGCTCTAACAACATCCAAAGAATGCAACGATTTCTCCTTAGAATTCTTAGGATTAGGACATAATGAAGGAACCACAATTTCTCTACTAATGTTGTTGGAATTCACAACTTTAGGTAAAAATTCAAAAGAAGTTCGCAACACCGCCTTATCCTGATGAAAAATCAGAAAAGGAGACTCACAAGAAAGAGCAGATAATTCAGAAACTCTTCTAGCAGAAGAGATGGCCAAAAGGAACAAAACTTTCCAAGAAAGTAATTTAATGTCCAATGAATGCATAGGTTCAAACGGAGGAGCTTGAAGGGCTCCCAGAACCAAATTCAAACTCCAAGGAGGAGAAATTGACTTAATGACAGGTTTTATACGAACCAAAGCTTGTACAAAACAATGAATATCAGGAAGAATAGCAATCTTTCTGTGAAAAAGAACAGAAAGAGCGGAGATTTGTCCTTTCAAAGAACTTGCGGACAAACCCTTATCTAAACCATCCTGAAGAAACTGTAAAATTCTCGGTATTCTAAAAGAATGCCAAGAAAAATGATGAGAAAGACACCAAGAAATATAAGTCTTCCAGACTCTATAATATATCTCTCGAGATACAGATTTACGAGCCTGTAACATAGTATTAATCACGGAGTCAGAGAAACCTCTTTGACCAAGAATCAAGCGTTCAATCTCCATACCTTTAAATTTAAGGATTTCAGATCCGGATGGAAAAAAGGACCTTGTGACAGAAGGTCTGGTCTTAACGGAAGAGTCCATGGTTGGCAAGATGCCATCCGGACAAGATCCGCATACCAAAACCTGTGAGGCCATGCCGGAGCTATTAGCAGAACAAACGAGCATTCCCTCAGAATCTTGGAGATTACTCTTGGAAGAAGAACTAGAGGCGGAAAGATATAAGCAGGATGATACTTCCAAGGAAGTGATAATGCATCCACTGCCTCCGCCTGAGGATCCCGGGATCTGGACAGATACCTGGGAAGTTTCTTGTTTAGATGAGAGGCCATCAGATCTATCTCTGGGAGCCCCCACATTTGAACAATCTGAAGAAATACCTCTGGGTGAAGAGACCATTCGCCCGGATGCAACGTTTGGCGACTGAGATAATCCGCTTCCCAATTGTCTACACCTGGGATATGAACCGCAGAGATTAGACAGGAGCTGGATTCCGCCCAAACCAAAATTCGAGATACTTCTTTCATAGCCAGAGGACTGTGAGTCCCTCCTTGATGATTGATGTATGCCACAGTTGTGACATTGTCTGTCTGAAAACAAATGAACGATTCTCTCTTCAGAAGAGGCCAAAACTGAAGAGCTCTGAAAACTGCACGGAGTTCCAAGATATTGATCGGTAATCTCACCTCCTGAGATTCCCAAACTCCTTGTGCCGTCAGAGATCCCCACACAGCTCCCCAACCTGTGAGACTTGCATCTGTTGAAATTACAGTCCAGGTCGGAAGAACAAAAGAAGCCCCCTGAATTAAATGAAGGTGATCTGTCCACCACGTTAGAGAGTGTCGAACAATCGGTTTTAAAGATATTAATTGATATATCTTCGTGTAATCCCTGCACCATTGGTTCAGCATACAGAGCTGAAGAGGTCGCATGTGAAAACGAGCAAAGGGGATCGCGTCCGATGCAGCAGTCATAAGACCTAGAATTTCCATGCATAAGGCTACCGAAGGGAATGATTGAGACTGAAGGTTTCGACAAGCTGTAATCAATTTTAGACGTCTCTTGTCTGTTAAAGACAGAGTCATGGACACTGAATCTATCTGGAAACCCAGAAAGGTTACCCTTGTTTGAGGAATCAAAGAACTTTTTGGTAAATTGATCCTCCAACCATGATCTTGAAGAAACAACACAAGTCGATTCGTATGAGACTCTGCTAAATGTAAAGACTGAGCAAGTACCAAGATATCGTCCAAATAAGGAAATACCACAATACCCTGTTCTCTGATTACAGACAGAAGGGCACCGAGAATCTTTGTGAAAATTCTTGGAGCTGTAGCAAGGCCAAACGGTAGAGCCACAAATTGGTAATGCTTGTCTAGAAAAGAGAATCTCAGGAACTGATAATGATCTGGATGAATCGGAATATGCAGATATGCATCCTGTAAATCTATTGTGGACATATAATTCCCTTGCTGAACAAAAGGCAATATAGTCCTTACAGTTACCATCTTGAACGTTGGTATCCTTACATAACGATTCAATAATTTTAGATCCAGAACTGGTCTGAAGGAATTCTCCTTCTTTGGTACAATGAAGAGATTTGAATAAAACCCCATCCCCTGTTCCGGAACTGGAACTGGCATAATTACTCCAGCCAACTCTAGATCTGAAACACAATTCAGAAATGCTTGAGCTTTCACTGGATTTACTGGGACATGGGAAAGAAAAAATCTCTTTGCAGGAGGTCTCATCTTGAAACCAATTCTGTACCCTTCTGAAACAATGTTCTGAATCCAAAGATTGTGAACAGAATTGATCCAAATTTCTTTGAAAAAACGTAACCTGCCCCCTACCAGCTGAACTGGAATGAGGGCCGTACCTTCATGTGAACTTAGAAGCAGGCTTTGCCTTTCTAGCAGGCTTGGATTTATTCCAGACTGGAGATGGTTTCCAAACTGAAACTGCTCCTGAGGACGAAGGATCAGGCTTTTGTTCTTTGTTGAAACGAAAGGAACGAAAACGATTGTTAGCCCTGTTTTTACCTTTAGACTTTTTATCCTGTGGTAAAAAAGTTCCTTTCCCACCAGTAACAGTTGAAATAATAGAATCCAACTGAGAACCAAATAATTTGTTTCCCTGGAAAGAAATGGAAAGTAGAGTTGATTTAGAAGCCATATCAGCATTCCAGGTCTTAAGCCATAAAGCTCTTCTGGCTAAGATAGCCAGAGACATAAACCTAACATCAACTCTAATAATATCAAAAATGGCATCACAGATGAAATTATTAGCATGCTGGAGAAGAATAATAATATCATGAGAATCACGATTTGTTACTTGTTGCGCTAGAGTTTCCAACCAAAAAGTTGAAGCTGCAGCAACATCAGCCAATGATATAGCAGGTCTAAGAAGATTACCTGAACATAGATAAGTTTTTCTTAGAAAAGATTCAATTTTTCTATCTAAAGGATCCTTAAACGAGGTACCATCTGACGTAGGAATGGTAGTACGTTTAGCAAGGGTAGAAATAGCCCCATCAACTTTAGGGATTTTGTCCCAAAATTCTAACCTGTCAGGCGGAACAGGATATAATTGCTTAAAACGTTTAGAAGGAGTAAATGAATTACCCAATTTATCCCATTCCTTGGAAATTACTGCAGAAATAGCATTAGGAACAGGAAAGACTTCTGGAATAACCGCAGGAGCTTTAAAAACCTTATCCAAACGTATAGAATTAGTATCAAGAGGACTAGAATCCTCTATTTCTAAAGCAATTAGTACTTCTTTAAGTAAAGAGCGAATAAATTCTATCTTAAATAAATATGAAGATTTATCAGCATCAATCTCTGAGATAGAATCCTCTGAACCAGAAGAGTCCAAAGAATCAGAATGATGGTGTTCATTTAAAAATTCATCTGTAGAGAGAGAAGATTTAAAAGACTTTTTACGTTTACTAGAAGGAGAAATAACAGACAAAGCCTTCTTTATGGATTCAGAAACAAAATCTCTTATGTTATCAGGAACATTCTGCACCTTAGATGTTGAGGGAACTGCAACAGGCAATGGTACATCACTAAAGGAAATATTATCTGCTTTAACAAGTTTGTCATGACAATTATTACAAACAACAGCTGGAGGAATAGCTACCAAAAGTTTACAGCAGATACACTTAGCTTTGGTAGATCCAGCAGGCAGTGGTTTTCCTGTAGTATCTTCTGGCTCAGATGCAACGTGAGACATCTTGCAATATGTAAGAGAAAAAACAACATATAAAGCAAAATAGATCAAATTCCTTATAAGACAGTTTCAGGAATGGGAAAAAATGCCAAACATCAAGCTTCTAGCAACCAGAAGCAAATGAAAAATGAGACTGAAATAATGTGGAGACAAAAGCGACGCCCATATTTTTTAGCGCCAAATAAGACGCCCACATTATTTGGCGCCTAAATGCTTTTGGCGCCAAAAATGACGCCACATCCGGAACGCCGACATTTTTGGCGCAAAATAACGTCAAAAAATGACGCAACTTCCGGCGACACGTATGACGCCGGAAACGGAAAAGAATTTTTGCGCCAAAAAAGTCCGCGCCAAGAATGACGCAATAAAATGAAGCATTTTCAGCCCCCGCGAGCCTAACAGCCCACAGGGAAAAAAGTCAAATTTTTGAGGTAAGAAAAAATATGATAATTCAATGCATAATCCCAAATATGAAACTGACTGTCTGGAAATAAGGAAAGTTGAACATTCTGAGTCAAGGCAAATAAATGTTTGAATACATATATTTAGAACTTTATAAATAAAGTGCCCAACCATAGCTTAGAGTGTCACAGAAAATAAGACTTACTTACCCCAGGACACTCATCTACATGTTTGTAGAAAGCCAAACCAGTACTGAAACGAGAATCAGTAGAGGAAATGGTAAATATAAGAGTATATCGTCGATCTGAAAAGGGAGGTAAGAGATGAATCTCTACGACCGATAACAGAGAACCTTATGAAATAGACCCCGTAGAAGGAGATCACTGCATTCAATAGGCAATACTCTCTTCACATCCCTCTGACATTCACTGCACGCTGAGAGGAAAACCGGGCTCCAACTTGCTGCGGAGCGCATATCAACGTAGAATCTAGCACAAACTTACTTCACCACCTCCCTTGGAGGCAAAGTTTGTAAAACTGATTTGTGGGTGTGGTGAGGGGTGTATTTATAGGCATTTTAAGGTTTGGGAAACTTTGCCCCTCCTGGTAGGAATGTATATCCCATACGTCACTAGCTCATGGACTCTTGTTAATTACATGAAAGAAACGAAAATGCTGTAATGAGTTCGAGCATTTTATTACTGTTCTATAGCTTTCATGTAACTATGGAGTTGATTCCAATATTTCCAATGTTCTTTTTTTAAAGTTGGATATTGGATTATCTTTTTTGTTATTTGTTTGTTTTACCACAATCTTTCAGAGTCAAACATAACTGAGCTTGATAACTCCCACAAGTTTCAATCTCCATTTCCCCCACAACTGCCCCCTTCAGATAGAAAACACAATTTTAAAACAATTTTCCAATTCACTTCCATTATGACAATGTGCACGATCTTTTAATATGCACACTTTCTGCTGCACCAGCCCCTACTGAGCATGTGCAAACATTGACAGTGTATGCATTTTTTGATTGGCTGATGGCCGTCATATGATGCAGGGGGAAGTAAAAATGGAACTAATATTGAAACATTCTAAAAAAATCTACTAATTTGAAATTCATACTAAGGGGCCTATTTATGAAATGTCTGTCCAACATGATCCGATCAGCGGATTATGTCCGACAGATATCGCTGAATGCGGGGAGCAATACTCTCTCCGCATTCAGCATCGCACCAGCAGCTCTTGTGAACTGCTGGTGCAACGCCGCCCCTGCAGATTCGTGGCCAATCGCAGGGGGTATCAATTAACCCGATCGTATTTGATCGGGTTGATTTCACGCAATCTCTGTTTGCCTCCTCAGTCTGAAGGCTCGCCAGAAATACGGAGCTTGATAAATGGGCCCGATTTATCATCAGCTCAGTGGATCATGTCCGACAGACATTGATAAATGCCAACAGCATACGTTGTCGGCCGCTAGTAGGGGGTGTCACTCAGCCTGATCGTATAGGATCGGGCGGATTAATGTCCGCAGCCTCAGAGCAGGCGACCAGTTATGGAGCAGCCGTCTTTAGACCGCTGCTTCATAACTGCTGTTTCCGGCGAGCCTAAAGGCTCGCGCGGAAACAGAGGCATCAAGCTTTATTAAGAGCTTGATAATTCGGCACCCATGTCTGAAATATTGACAACATGACCAAGATGCAATATGACCCCCATCAGTGAGTGCTTCATTTTATAGTAGGATAAAGGGACAGTCTACTCCTGAATTTTTATTGTTTAAAAAGATAGGTAATCCTTTTATTACCCATTCCCCAGATTTGTACAACCCTGTTATATGAATACACTTTTTATCTCTGTGATAACATTATAGCTAAGCCTCTGCAGACTGCCTCTTTTCTTTAGTTCTTTTGACAGACTTGCATTTTAGGCAATCAGTGCTGACTCATAAATAACTCAACAGGTGTGATCACAATGTTATCTGTATAGCACACGTGAACTAACACCCTCTAGCTGTAAAACACTGTCAAATGCATTCAGATAAGAGGCGGCCTTCAAGGGCTTAGAAATTAGCATATGAACCTACCTAGGTTTAGCTTTCAACTAAGAATATCAAGAGAACAAAGCAAATTTGATGATAAAAGTAAAATGGAAAGTTGTTTAAAATGACATGCCCTATCTGAATCTTTAACTAGACTGTCCCTTTAATGAGATTTGTGTGTGTTGCAATAGGATAGAGTGGCATTTTTTAAAATTAATTTACTGATAGGCGAGCAATTTATGTTTTATTAATTTTTTTGTACATTCAGATATTGATGATCTCACTGTATTTAATTATATTTTTTATCTGGAGCGAATCTATCATCATCAAAAAGAGCTGTAGCTATTGTTGGCAATGTCTGCACCATCTTGTTTTTTTTTAGCCAATGCCAAGCGGCAGATATGCGCGGCCACCAATCACCAGCTAGCTCCCAGTAGTGTATCGCTGTGCAAAAGATCTAAATACAAAATAAATATTTGTAACCATTTTGTTTGCAACATTTACATTGTTTTGCTGTCTTAAAGCAGCCTAGCGAAATACAAGAGTACCCTACTGTGTATGTTTATCTTATCACCTTTTGCTAAGTATTACAACACATATTAAATCAGTAGTAGTATCCTTTATTATTAATATCATCAGTTACTTATATAGCACCAACAGTTTCTGCAGCGCAATACAAAGTAAAGTACATTATAATACATACGCTAACAGGTACAGTAGGTAACATTTGTGAGGGCGCATTACCGCAGTAGTTAAATTGACAAACTTATACAAGATACTACATAACATAATAATGGGATCATTGGTTATATAGACTCAATAATTGCACACAAAATAAGTATAGAAAGCTTTCCATGCAGGGGTCAAGTCCTACAAAAAAATGTGTGGGAACTCCCCAAAACTTCCACCACCCTCAGAATTAATATTGTTTTATATACATACACACACACACACTGTAATTATATGTATATAATCTATACACTTTGGTTAATGAAAGCAAATTAAAACCAATGAAGGGTTGAATGGTTGCCTTTGGGCCTGAGAATCCTCCTCTGTCACAGAGCCTCGTCCACTTAAGGTGCATTAGCCCTATTTCTGCTGATTGGAGCTAAATAACCCCAGAGCAAGCCACACAGAAATGTAAGCACCATCTGTTCTCCACAGTGCAGGGTGATCACACAGCAAGACCACTGTCAGGCTTAAATTTAGTGTATTTTATGAAGTGTTACTGCCCATTACTAGTGGATCTCACTATCCCTCTAACAAGACTGTACTCCAGCTCCTCCCACCAGTAGCAGCAGTGTTTACTGAAACATTTCTGTTCTCTTTCCTGGGGGAACTTAGTTTCACCTGCAAAAATAGCGCAGGAACTCCGTTCCCATGCGTTCCCGCTCGACTTGACCCCTGTTTCCATGTATGACAAAGATTATGCATTATTTTATAACATTGAGAGTATTGTCTTATCTCCTTTGCTGTGGTCAATTAGAGATATAAATGAACTCCTACTCTGATCAAGCAATCACTGTGTAGTATATGATTCTATATTTAGTTAAAGGGACATTCCAGTCAAAATTTGAATTCTCATGGATGCATTTTAGTTTTGAATGGAAACATTTTTGTAATATACATGTATTAGCAAAAATGCTTCTAATAAATCTATAACTATTTAAAATATGTATTTAAGTATGCACAGTGCACCAGCATTTTAAACAAAACACTTGTTCAGAGAGCCTAAGGTGATTGTACCATCTGGTAATGACTCCATTTGTTAATTGCTTATATGATACAAGTCCCACTGGTGCTCTGAGCAGCTGCAGTATTTAAAATGCTGGTGCACTGAGAATATCCAACTATGCTTTACATGCAGAGAAAAATGTTTACACTAAAACAGTGATAACTTTTACTAGAAGCATTTTTGCCAATACATATTGTGTATATATATATTGTATATCTATTGTAAATTTGTTTCTTTTAAAACATGTAATTCATTTATGTGCATTTATATTTTGACTGGAATGTCACTTTAATATATTTTTGCATTGCTTATCATATGGGGATCATCACAATATTGCACTTCTTTTAAACAAATAAGGATTTCTGTACATCAGCCAGTAATGTTAGTGTGTTTTTCCAGTGATCACAATCTCTGTGGAATTTCTCTATAAATAAATAATAATAATCCCAAAAAATTTTAAGACTTTAATACGCCACAAGCTCAAAATACCTCCCAAAAAACAAGACACATCAATACCAATTTCACTAATCACGAGATTTTGTCATCTAAAAAGAAATGTGCACATTTAACAAACAACGCTTTTCAGGTTCAGCAATTACATCACAGGATTTAGTGCCTTCATGTTGACTGATCCTGTTGAGCTCCAAAACCATAGAGCTATGTGTGTATGTCTCATTAAAGGGACATTGATTTGTCTTTGCATAAATGTTTTTTGGTTGATTCATTTATACAGCCCATCTGGGAGTGTTTTTATAAAAATGTATAGTTTTACTTATTTTTTAAGAACATTGTGCTGATTTGCAGACTTCTAACCAAGCCCCACAGTGTCAGATGTATACTGATGTCTAAAGGCTCCTGTTTATTTTATTTGTCTTTTCATATGCAGGGAAGGGGGAGGTGGGGAGTGTGGCTGCTCTTTTTGTTTACCCAGCCCCTTTCAATGGGTGTCCCAGCCTAACCTCATCAACAGTGCTAAATTAAGAGCTACGAAGTATGTTTTTACAAGGTTTTATACTGGATTTTTAGATCAGCATCTGTGCGCTTTCTTCTTTATAGTAGTGTCTATAACATGCAGTGATGTGCAAATTGGTGTATACTGTCCCTTTAAGGATTGGAACAGGGGCGTTATTGGTATTGTGGGTGTGTTTGTTTCACTAATTACTATTTGTGTAAAAGATCTTATTTTTTTATTTTAGAACTTTATTTGATGCAACAAGAAGCATCTGTATCTGATTGGTGACATTGTCATCCATTTTAGCTGGGGTAATGTCAGTGTGTTTTATCCATTAGCAAACCAATGTTATATTTGAAAACTTTTAGGCTACTCCATAATACCTTGAAAAGTGTTGTCTGGGGTTTATCAAGTCCATTTAGCTATGGAATTTAAAGGGACATTGCACACTAGATTTTTCTTTGCATAAATGTTTTGCAGATGATCCATTTATATAGCCCACCTGGGAGTGTTTTTGTAACAATGTATAGTTTGGCTTATTAATTATTTTATTATTATTTTTATTTTAATAACATTGTGCTGATTTTCAGATTCCTAACCAAGCCCTAAAGTATCAGATGTAGACCCAAGTCTACAGATTCCTGCTTGCTCCTGTTTGTGTAAGGGTTTTTTTCATATGCAAGGGAGGGTCTACTCTTCCTGCTTTCTCAGCCACTTTCACTGGGTGTCTCAGCCTAACCTAACCAACAGTGCTAAACTGGGAGCTTCTAAGTACATTTTTAAAAAAAAATTAATTTAAATCTGTGCATATTATTCTGTATACTAGTGTCTATTACATACAGTTATAATTAAATTGGTGTATACTGTCCCTGTAAAGGGACATGAAATGTAACACAGAGATTATAGTATAAAATATTTAACTATGCATAGTAAACAAAACTTAGCAATTTACATTCATTATTTTTTTGGCTTCCTTTCGTATAAACAATGTGCTTGCCCTGCTCTCTAGAGATAATAAAAAGCAAATCATGTACATTCTCTCTCTAACCTCTACAAATCATATTATTCAATGCAGGAAATTCACTAAAGAATGAAGAGTGAGATTTAGTGAATCTGCTGAACAGAGCAACTGAGAGCAGTTAGTGAACTTTGGCCATTGTTGTTTCATATGCAGATAAAGTCAATGTGTAACGACAAGAAAAACAAAAATTTGTGATGAAGTTTTAATTTTTTTTTAAAAGATTTACTCAAGTATCAGTTGTGTTATTTAAAAGGCCAGAGCTTATTTTTTTGGAAAACAAGAACAAAGAAATGTAGATAGAAAAACAACTCATCTATAGAACAATAGGGAAAAAAACAAAAAGGAAACGCTGCCAAGCTGGGCAGACCTGATGTGGGCAATTTCCTGAGGGCTAGCGCAGCGGTGGCAAACCTATAGTATGAGTGCCCAAGGTAACATTCCACATCTAGGTTACCACCATGCTTGTTAGTTGTTAATTATTAAATATTTTTTTTTATAAACCCATACTATGGGCAAAATTTATCAAGCCCCGAAAAAATGCGCCTAAAAAGTCGCGATTATTTTCGCAATAGTTCGCAATGTGTGAATTCAAAAATGTCGCCAGTATTTATCAAAATTCTAGAGACATTTTTGGGGCAAAACTTTTTTGCGATGTCAAGCGAATGGCTGATCCTAGTTTTCTTGCGAAAATGTAATTTTCACTTTATTTATCAATCTTAATTTTAGACACCAATAAATGGTTTATTGTTTTAATCAAGTGATTGTTTAAAAGAATGCTATTTCTTATATATTAAAGTTAGTTTTATTTTGCCCCTTCTTTGGCTCTCTTTCATTAAGGAAGGTTGCCCGTTTTTTGGAGCTCATCTTCGTTCTTTTTAATACACTCATTTCAATTGCACTTAAATTATTTTACTTTTTTATAATATATTTATTATTATTCAGGATCTGCGCCTTGTTGTGGGCAATTTCTAACCCTAGATAAAGCAAGTAAAAGACATATTTCCATTTTCCCTCCAGACAAACAACAATATTGTTCTTTATTTTTCACTCCTCGCAACCTACAAATTGGCGAGATTAAAAGCAGTGAATATTACATGCACCACTTTTCATAAATATATGAGAACTGCGAATATATACGGGCATTTTAAAATGCCAATAGAGATTAATACAAGAATTAGGCATTTCCAGACAACTTATTCGCATATACTTAAGACTTGCGAATGTTATGAGTCAATTTGTTCGCACATATGAAAAGTTGCGACTTTATTGGCGCATAACCTTTCATAAATATGGTGATATCATTTGTGAGGTTTTTTTTGACGACAAATGTGAGAATATTCTTATTCTCACTTTGATAAATCTTGCCCTATATATCTGCAATTAATCTTTACATGTTGGTTTATATTAATTGTTTAAAAGAAAAATTAACTCAAATGTTTTTTTGTATAAGATCATCACCAATTCTGGCACACACTCAAAAAGGTTCTCCACAGCCTGGGCTAGTGGATATGGCTGAGGACTCTAAACAAAATTAGAAATGAAATCATCAACAGATATTTATATATTTTGGCCTATTATCTAAACCAGTGATTTTTAATCTTTTTTTTGCCGTGGCACACTTTTTTACATTAAAAAATCCTGTGGCACACCACCATCCCAAAAATACTTATCAGGTTTCCTCTCCTCCTCATCCATCCTGTGATGTACAGGGTAGGAATGAGAATAGGGAACCATAGATATAGGTAAATGATGTAGCTTATTATCCATGCCCCCTCCAAGAACGGGGTCCTATCTGGTAAGTATGGTCTTGGTTATAGGCCAAAACAAAGAGATTTCTATTGTTGTTGGCCCATCCTATCCAATACTTACCAGGTGAGATGAGTACAATGCAGTACATCAATAACAAAATATAGATTGGGATAATATAAAAACACTAAAATTGAAAGTGCATCCATGCAAAAATATAAGAATTTATTGTATGAAAGAACATACACTAAATAGTCAAAAGTATGCGGGAACCTGACCATGTGCTTGGATTACAAAACCATGCACAAAGGGCTATACCAGTGCCAGTAGACTATGTAAAAAGTATTTACCATTTCTTATTTCATTGTGTAAGATTACATGAATTCTAACAACACAAAAGGGTGCACTACAACAGCTATTTAAAATATTCTCACTAAATTTAATTTAAGTTAATAACGACCTGAAATCTATTCCAAGACAAACGTATACCAATAAACCTTTAGCCCAGAGAATAGTTGTATCAGGAGACAAGCCATAGAACAAGACATCAAAGACAAAATGACAGCAATAGAAAGTACGAAAACGGAAAAAGTCAGGTTGGTAGCAATCAACGAGAGCAAAGCATGCAGGTATTATTATCATTATTTATTTATAAAGCGCCAAAATATTAAGCAGTGCTGTAACATGAAGTATACAGTAGTGAAGTACAATAATCAGAAGACATTTACATGAATCATAAAGGGTAGAGGGATGGGCTAATGTTTTGCAACATTCTAAAAATGAAACAAATGTTATTTTATTTGTTAGTTGGCATTTAATATAAGTGATTTTTGGTGTGATCAAATTAGAGAAAGAAATGTAGTGGTAACCTCTGTTATTTGGAGCTGATATAGAAACAAGTGGCCAGTCCCTCTGAATCCACGAGGTGCACGCTCTAGAGTTTTTGCACTCCCCTATTAACGACAATTTAACAAAGTAGCAGCACCACTTATTATTATATCCACAAACGATTTTATTGGAACATCACCAGGCAAACGATCACAACGTTTCAGTTTATACTACCTTAAAGGGACATGAAACCCAAAAATGTTCTTTCATGATTCAGATAGAGAATACAATGTTAAACAACTTTCCAATTTACTTCTATTATTTAATTTGCTTCCTTCTCTTGTTATCATTTGCTGAAAGGTTTATCTAGGAAAGCTCAGGAGCTGCAAAGCAAAGAATCTAGGTTCTAGCTGCTGAATGGTGGCTGCATATATATATACTGATTGTCATTGGCTCACCCATGTGTTCAGTCAGCAACCAGTAGTGTATTGCTGCGCATTCAACAAAGCATACCAAGAGAACAAGGAAAAAATGATAATAGGAGTAAATTAGAAAGTTGCTTAAAATTGCCTGCTCTATCTGAATCATGAAAGAAAAATTTTGGATTTCTTATCCCTTTAATCATATGTCATTCAATAATGTGATAAAACCACTCTCTTAAAGGCCTAAATTGGGCAGAGTTATCTCAGTTAAATTAACTCTTACAATTCTATGCTTCATCTATATGTTGTATAGCTCCATCTAGTGGCTTACCTAAACAATGACCTAGAAGTAAAAATATTTTATAATCCTTAGAAATGTTGCAATTTATACAATATTGTTTGTATCCATAGCATATTACATCTATATTATACCAATTATGGTGATTTATCCTAGAAAGGGGTTCCAATTTATATCCCTATTCATGCCCCTAGGAAACATAATTTATGCTTACCTGATAAATTTATTTCTCTTGTAGTGTATCCAGTCCACGGATCATCCATTACTTATGGGATATTAACTCCTCCCCAACAGGAAGTGCAAGAGGATTCACCCAGCAGAGCTGCTATATAGCTCCTCCCCTAACTGCCATTACCAGTCATTCGACCGAAAACATGCAGAGAAAGGAAAACCATAGGGTGCAGTGGTGACTGTAGTTTAATGGAAAAATTACCTGCCTTAAAGTGACAGGGCGGGCCGTGGACTGGATACACTACAAGAGAAATAAATTTATCAGGTAAGCATAAATTATGTTTTCTCTTGTTAAGTGTATCCAGTCCACGGATCATCCATTACTTATGGGATACCAATACCAAAGCTAAAGTACACGGATGACGGGAGGGACAGGCAGGCTCTTTATACGGAAGGAACCACTGCCTGAAGAACCTTTCTCCCAAAAACAGCCTCCGAAGAAGCAAAAGTGTCAAATTTGTAAAATTTGGAAAAAGTATGAAGAGAAGACCAAGTTGCAGCCTTGCAAATCTGTTCAACAGAAGCCTCATTCTTAAAGGCCCAAGTGGAAGCCACAGCTCTAGTAGAATGTGCTGTAATTCTTTCAGGAGGCTGCTGTCCAGCAGTCTCATAGGCTAACCGTATTATGCTACGAAGCCAAAAGGAGAGAGAGGTAGCCGAAGCTTTTTGACCTCTCCTCTGACCAGAATAAACGACAAACAGGGAAGACGTTTGTCGAAAATCCTTAGTTGCCTGTAGATAAAATTTCAGGGCACGGACTACATCTAGATTGTGTAGCAGACGTTCCTTTTTCGAAGAAGGATTAGGACACAAAGATGGAACCACAATCTCTTGATTGATATTCCTGTTAGTGACCACCTTAGGTAGGAACCCAGGTTTAGTACGCAGAACTACCTTGTCTGAATGAAAAATCAGATAAGGAGAATCACAATGTAAGGCAGATAACTCAGAGACTCTTTGAGCCGAGGAAATCACCATTAAAAACAGAACTTTCCAAGATAACAACTTGATATCAATGGAATGAAGGGGTTCAAACGGAACCCCCTGTAAAACATTAAGAACTAAGTTCAAACTCCATGGTGGAGCAACAGTTTTAAACACAGGCTTGATCCTAGCTAAAGCCTGACAAAAAGCTTGAACGTCCGGAACTTCTGACAGACGTTTGTGTAAAAGAATGGACAGAGCTGAAATCTGTCCCTTTAAGGAACTAGCGGATAAACCCTTTTCTAAACCTTCTTGTAGAAAAGACAATATCCTCGGAATCCTAACCTTACTCCATGAGTAACTCTTGGATTCGCACCAATATAAGTATTTGCGCCATATCTTATGGTAAATCTTTCTGGTAACAGGCTTCCTAGCCTGTATTAAGGTATCAATAACTGACTCAGAAAAACCACGTTTTGATAAAATCAAGCGTTCAATTTCCAAGCAGTCAGCTTCAGAGAAATTAGATTTTGATGTTTGAAGGGACCCTGGATCAGAAGGTCCTGTTTCAGAGGTAGCGACCAAGGTGGACAGGATGACATGTCCACTAGATCTGCATACCAAGTCCTGCGTGGCCATGCAGGCGCTATTAGAATCACTGATGCTCTCTCCTGTTTGATTCTGGCAATCAATCGAGGAAGCATCGGGAAGGGTGGAAACACATAAGCCATCCCGAAGGTCCAAGGTGCTGTCAAAGCATCTATCAGAACCGCTCCCGGATCCCTGGATCTGGACCCGTAACGAGGAAGCTTGGCGTTCTGTCGAGACGCCATGAAATCTATCTCTGGTTTGCCCCAACGTCGAAGTATTTGGGCAAAGACCTCCGGATGAAGTTCCCACTCCCCCGGATGAAAAGTCTGACGACTTAAGAAATCCGCCTCCCAGTTCTCCACTCCCGGGATGTGGATTGCTGACAGGTGGCAAGAGTGAGACTCTGCCCAGCGAATTATCTTTGATACTTCCATCATTGCTAGGGAGCTTCTTGTCCCTCCCTGATGGTTGATGTAAGCTACAGTCGTGATGTTGTCCGACTGAAACCTGATGAACCCCCGAGTTGTTAACTGGGGCCAAGCCAGAAGGGCATTGAGAACTGCTCTCAATTCCAGAATGTTTATTGGTAGGAGACTCTCCTCCTGATTCCATTGTCCCTGAGCCTTCAGAGAATTCCAGACAGCGCCCCAACCTAGTAGGCTGGCGTCTGTTGTTACAATTGTCCAGTCCGGCCTGCTGAATGGCATCCCCCTGGACAGATGTGGCCGAGAAAGCCACCATAGAAGAGAATTTCTGGTCTCTTGATCCAGATTCAGAGTAGGGGACAAGTCTGAGTAATCCCCATTCCACTGACTTAGCATGCACAATTGCAGCGGTCTGAGATGTAGGCGTGCAAAGGGTACTATGTCCATTGCTGCTACCATTAAGCCGATCACCTCCATGCATTGAGCTACTGACGGGTGTTGAATGGAATGAAGGACACGGCATGCATTTTGAAGCTTTGTTAACCTGTCTTCTGTCAGGTAAATCTTCATTTCTACAGAATCTATAAGAGTCCCCAAGAAGGGAACTCTTGTGAGTGGAAAGAGAGAACTCTTCTTTTCGTTCACCTTCCATCCATGCGACCTTAGAAATGCCAGTACTAACTCTGTATGAGACTTGGCAGTTTGAAAGCTTGAAGCTTGTATCAGAATGTCGTCTAGGTACGGAGCTACCGCAATTCCTCGCGGTCTTAGTACCGCCAGAAGAGCACCCAGAACCTTTGTGAAGATTCTCGGAGCCGTAGCCAATCCGAATGGAAGAGCTACAAACTGGTAATGCCTGTCTAGAAAGGCAAACCTTAGATACCGGTAATGATCTTTGTGAATCGGTATGTGAAGGTAAGCATCCTTTAAATCCACTGTGGTCATGTACTGACCCTTTTGGATCATGGGTAAAATTGACCGAATAGTTTCCATTTTGAACGATGGAACTCTTATGAATTTGTTTAGGATCTTTAAATCCAAGATTGGCCTGAAAGTTCCCTCTTTTTTGGGAACCACAAACAGATTTGAGTAAAACCCTTGTCCTTGTTCCGACCGCGGAACCGGATGGATCACTCCCATTAATAAAAGATCTTGTACGCAGCGTAGAAAAGCCTCTTTCTTTATTTGGTTTGTTGACAACCTTGACAGATGAAATCTCCCTCTTGGGGGAGAGAATTTGAAGTCTAGAAGGTATCCCTGAGATATGATCTCTAACGCCCAGGGATCCTGGACATCTCTTGCCCAAGCCTGGGCGAAGAGAGAAAGTCTGCCCCCCACTAGATCCGTTCCCGGATCGGGGGCCCTCGATTCATGCTGTCTTAGGGGCAGCAGCAGGTTTCCTGGCCTGCTTGCCCTTGTTCCAGGACTGGTTAGGTCTCCAGCCTTGTCTGTAGCGAGCAACAGCTCCTTCCTGTTTTGGTGCAGAGGAAGTTGATGCTGCTCCTGCTTTGAAATTACGAAAGGAACGAAAATTTGACTGTCTAGCCTTAGGTTTGGCTCTGTCTTGAGGCAGGGCATGGCCTTTACCTCCTGTAATGTCAGCGATAATTTCTTTCAACCCGGGCCCGAATAAGGTCTGCCCTTTGAAAGGTATATTAAGCAATTTAGATTTAGAAGTAACGTCAGCTGACCAGGATTTTAGCCACAGTGCTCTGCGTGCCTGAATGGCGAATCCGGAATTCTTAGCCGTAAGTTTAGTTAAATGTACTACGGCATCTGAAATAAATGAGTTAGCTAACTTAAGGGCTTTAAGCTTGTGTGTAATCTCATCTAATGGAGCTGATTCAAGTGTCTCTTCCAGAGACTCAAACCAAAATGCTGCTGCAGCCGTGACAGGCGCAATGCATGCAAGAGGTTGCAATATAAAACCTTGTTGAACAAACATTTTCTTAAGGTAACCCTCTAACTTTTTATCCATTGGATCTGAAAAGGCACAGCTATCCTCCACCGGGATAGTGGTACGCTTAGCTAAAGTAGAAACTGCTCCCTCCACCTTAGGGACCGTTTGCCATAAGTCCCGTGTGGTGGAGTCTATTGGAAACATCTTTCTAAATATCGGAGGGGGTGAGAACGGCACACCGGGTCTATCCCACTCCTTAGTAACAATTTCAGTAAGTCTCTTAGGTATAGGAAAAACGTCAGTACTCGCCGGTACCGCAAAATATTTATCCAACCTACACATTTTCTCTGGTATTGCAACTGTGTTACAATCATTCAGAGCCGCTAACACCTCCCCTAGTAATACACAGAGGTTTTCCAGCTTAAATTTAAAATTTGAAATATCTGAATCCAGTTTGTTTGGATCAGAACCGTCACCCGCAGAATGAAGCTCTCCGTCCTCATGTTCTGCAAATTGTGACGCAGTGTCTGACATGGCCCTAATATTATCAGCGCACTCTGTTCTCACCCCAGAGTGATCACGCTTACCTCTTAGTTCTGGTAATTTAGCCAAAACTTCAGTCATAACAGTAGCCATATCCTGTAATGTGATTTGTAATGGCCGCCCAGATGTACTCGGCGCTACAATATCACGCACCTCCCGAGCGGGAGATGCAGGTACTGACACGTGAGGCGAGTTAGTCGGCATAACTCTCCCCTCGTTGTTTGGTGAAATATGTTCAATTTGTACAGATTGACTTTTATTTAAAGTAGTATCAATACAGTTAGTACATAAATTTCTATTGGGCTCCACTTTGGCTTTAGCACATATAGCACAGATATCTTCCTCTGAATCAGACATGTTTAACACACTAGCAAATAAACTAGCAACTTGGAAATACTTTTCAAGTAATTTACTATAATATGAAAACGTACTGTGCCTATAAGAAGCACAGAAAAAGTTATGACAGTTGAAAATTAATAAACTGAAAAGTTATAGCATCAAATCTTTGTAAAAAACACAATTTTAGCAAAGGATTGCTCCCATTAGCAAAGGATAACTAACCCTGATAGCAGAAAAAAAATACAGAAATAAACGTTTTTTTATCACAGTCAACTACAATCTCACAGCTCTGCTGTGAGTGATTACCTCCCTCAAAACAAGTTTTGAAGACCCCTGAGTTCTGTAGAGATGAACCGGATCATGCAGGGAAGACAATAAACTTCTGACTGAATTTTTTGATGCGTAGCAAAAGCGCCAAAAAAGGCCCCTCCCCCTCACACATAACAGTGAGAGAGATCAGTAAACTG
The DNA here is from genome assembly GCF_027579735.1 of Bombina bombina. Taxonomy (NCBI): domain Eukaryota; kingdom Metazoa; phylum Chordata; class Amphibia; order Anura; family Bombinatoridae; genus Bombina; species Bombina bombina. The sequence continues at coordinate 268,727,586 of NC_069505.1, read as the reverse complement.
TCATAAATTAAATAAAACGACTGACAAGTGGAAAAAAATAGTGCCCAAAACATTTTTTCACCCAGTATCTCAGAAAATTAAACGATTTTACATGCCAGCAAAAAACGTTTAACATTAATAAATTGAGTGTTATTAAAAAGCCTGTTGCTAGTCCCTGCAAATTAGGCTAAAGTTTTATGCATACAGTATAATTCCAGTGAAGTGCCATTCCCCATAATACTGAAGTGTAAAATATACATACATGACAGCCTGATACCAGTTGCTGCTACTGCATTTAAGGCTGAGTTTACATTATATCGGTATGGCAGAATTTTCTCATCAATTCCATTGTCAGAAAATAATAAGCTGCTACATACCTCTTTGCAGATTAATCTGCCCGCTGTCCCCTGATCTGAAGTTTACCTCTCCTCAGATGGCCGAGAAACAGCAATATGATCTTAACTACTCCGGCTAAAATCATAGAAGAGAAGGAATAACACACTCCGGTGCTATTATAAAATAACAAACTTTTGATTGAAGGTATGAAACTAAGTATAATCACCAAAGTCCTCTCACACATCCTATCTGTTCGTTGGGTGCAAGAGAATGACTGGTAATGGCAGTTAGGGGAGGAGCTATATAGCAGCTCTGCTGGGTGAATCCTCTTGCACTTCCTGTTGGGGAGGAGTTAATATCCCATAAGTAATGGATGATCCGTGGACTGGATACACTTAACAAGAGAAATTAATGTTTCTTACCTATGAATCCAAAAGGTCTCTCTACCTTTCAGTAATGTAATACTATCCCCCCTCTTTTTGGTCTCTGTATATGCTCTATCACTTGAAATCTAAGTTGTGATATAGTGCGCCCTGCCGCCAAAAAGTGATTAGACACAGGGACCTGTCTGTCCTTTTGTCTAATATTTCACTTATGTTCCATAATTCTATCACGGACCCTATGGCCTCATTCTCCTATATATACTTTAGAACAGGGGCATATAATTAAATATTCTGGCCCAATACTGCCAGTAACACACACAGACAGTGTTTTTAAGCCAACCGTGGTTACCAGTAAAAAAAACACAGAGCAGAGATGTTACCCCTTTGGTGACAGATAACACAGATGGAGCAGTATCCATGACTGCGAGTAACATATAAGACAGTGATTTTTCTCTTTTTAACCTTTATCTAAATATGTGTAATATATAGGGGCGCAGGACACCTTTCAAACCTAGCTGCTGCTTTAGTGACTTAAAAAAACAACAGCTGGACATTTAAGTGTTCGTTATTTTTGTATAGATTTTACAGGACAAGCCTGCTGAAATACTGGACTGTCCGGTTAAATACTGGACACCTGCCAGCCCTAATTGCAGACCCCTTTAATTGACATTCCAAAATAAGCTCTAGTGATAGTGAAGCAGTCTTTAGAAATCTGATTGTAGTTGTAGGTACTCAACCAATCCTAATAACCATTGACATTTTAAAATAATTAAAAGGGACACAAAACACCTTGTAATTGCAAGACATTTCTGTAGTGTTGTATAGAAAAACACATCAACCAAGACTAAAATGAACATCATGTTTACTGCAATAGTTTTTCAATAGCCAAACTCCATCCATCACTTGCCTTTTTTTTTTTTTACACAGTTCGCTATCTGATAACATCCTCAGAGGCCAATAAATGATAGATATGTAGCAGGGTTAGCCGTGAAACGTTCAAAGTTCTGAGGCTTACACAAAAAAATAAAAAATCTACTGACCATTTAGCTGTACAAAAAGGGAAATTAATTACACTCTCAGACAAAATATTCCACTGTAGAAAGTAGAAAAAGAATGTCTTACCATAAAATAAGGATTAGAAACTGTAAAATCTCCTGGGAAGTCAGCTTGGTCTCTGATCATAGTCCTCTAAGCTAATTGAGTCAGCACAAGATGAGAATGCTATGGTGATGAGCTGGTTGGGGTTTGAAAATATTTGCCTCTTCCTAGTGGCAGGGAGAGTATTTCCCAGGAGTAAAGGATTGTGGACTCTCACCACCTTTATGAAAGAAAAGAATACTATGGTGATGAGATGGTTTCTTAGCTTCCAATAAATACATGAGGCTGGGGCAAATCTTTCAATGCTGACGGCCTTTCCATAATTTGTTCCTGTATGTCCATGATCGCTCACACTGCCAGATCTGAGCTGTGAAAAGTCATAGAGAGCACAAAATCATCATTCTATGTATTTAGGACCAAAGATTTAGCAAATCTATCCAAATAAAATAATAATCACAAACCCGGGGAAAGTTTAAATAGGGTGTGAAATGTACTAATAGTGCACACTTGGGTGATTTTAGTGGAGTATTCTGGGAAGAGCAGGGTGGGTACATTCTCCATTTCCCAGGAGGTTGTTTAGTTGAAAAGATCCAGGATAAATACAAACCAACAAAAGCGGTTTATTTCTCTCACTCCTGTTAGGGTTTTAGTAAGTGTTATTTGAGTTATTTTAAAGGGACAAACATGTTAGTACATTTAATAACTATATTGATACATTTTATTTTTATTTTTTTTAGAAATTCTTTAGGCATTTTTAGATAACAATAAATAACACAATCAGTGTTACGCCTACAAAATAATAAGAGTTGCTGAAGTTAATGTTCCTTTCATTAAGATATGACTGACTGCAGCACTGGGTGCATTAGTCTTATATATTTATTTATTATGTAACAACAGTGCATACAAATATTATTTTTATTTATACAGAGCAAATTATTTAATGTTTTTGTATTATCTTTTATCCCCTTTTCCATGTGTGATAATTTTCCCAAAATGGGCTAGATTACAAGTGGAGCACTAATTTATCGATAAATAATCAACCATTACAAGTGGTTGGTTATTGCTACAGCGAGCTTGCGGTAGCAATTAGTGCTTATAAAATTAACAAGGAATCAGATCTCTGGTTAATTTTATTAATGTGCCCCAAATGCACCCAAAATACAGTGGTGTGTATTTCATAAAAAAAATAAATATTGCAGCATCTTTATTTTTTAATAAAATAACTGCGCACTAGGCAGTTTTTAGGGGTTAAAGTTGGCGGGTGTGGGCTGTTGGAACTGTGTGTTCCCTGTAAATATAAAGGTATATGATTTTATACATATATATTTATGTGTTAATATGTGTATAGTCAGAAGAGAAAAGGTGTGTGTGTTCACAAACAAATCCTCCTGAGTATTTAATTTAAACTCAGTGCAATCCCTCTGGTATATCCCCACAGGTTATATCTATTGCTTGAAATATAAGTTAATATAGGCTTCAGCACTTAAAAAGACTTACGCTTAATGGTGGGAGGACCTTCCGCTATCCTTGCGGTGCGAAGAGAGCTATGCTCCCTACCTCACTCACCCTGTCTCAGCGTGTCTGCAGTGCGAGCCACATCAACCGGCGTCTGTCTCCTTGGTGTTCTCGAGCGGTTCTCCTCTGCGCTTCTCGGATGACGTCACTTGTAAGTCGCCTGGAGCCTGTGGGGAGTGAGCCAAAGGTACTGGCAAAATTTCGTTCCTGTCCTGGACTCTGTATACGGATCTGCTGAGAAAGTTGCAGGTATATAGAAGAAAAGTCGATCCGCTCCAGGAAGTAAAATCCAACTTGTAGTTTAAAAGACACATACGGGAGGCACCTTTACAATGCAGGTTGCAGCAGGCAAAGCACTCGGCTTACGCGTTTCGGCTTAGTGAGCCGTAATCATAGCCTAATGTGCTATACCTTCTTTCACAATATAAAGGCACAAAACATGTTGTTATTGGCTAACACTTAAATAAATTAATGAAATTATTAAATGTCTGCTGCAACATTTTAACCCTTTCATAGCTACAAAATTGGTCAGTATAACAACAAAAAAGTTTGAAGTTAATACATATTGTGTAAAATGCCTAAATTTTCTCACATGTTGACTAAATTTGAAAAAGCTTATAACTTATATAGTTGTTCTTTTTTTAAAAAATATTTAAAGGGGTCTTATTACTGTCAACAACAATTTGGGATGAAATGTTTTTTCTCAAACTCATTTATCTTATTGTTTCATGCCTTGTTCTTTAGGGGGCAACAGGTAGTATGGTTAAACTGGGGATTTAATATGTTACCCTGAATTAAAGGCATACTCGATATTACACAATTCATCTACTACTTTACAATGACTTACAACGCCATTTACCAGCTAACTCAAACAACCACATTCATACCCATTACAAGCAAAAATGTTGTCCATCGATACCATCCACATATTAACTGCAGTATTCACACTCCACAGCTACTCGTGCCCCATCCATCTAGATTTATATATCAGTCATACTTTATATCCATGCCACCTAAACCTATCTAGTTATATACATTAAACAGGGTATGAGCCTTTTGTATACCACTGAGCCTATATATAACAGCTGGTTACATAGCTCACTATAGTATCCCTTATTGATTTCCCAAATTACATGCAAACTTGCCTAAATTGGACCATGACAACCCAAGACTATTTGTCATTCATAATTGGCATAAATGAGAATTGTATTATTGATAATAAAATAAAGGACACTAGAATAATAGGCTGTAACCTAGGATAATGGACAAGTTTAACCATAGTTGTTTTGTTGGTACTAGAAATATTAAAATTGAAACCTAAACTGGGTTTCTATTATTCCCAAAAATTAATCATATCGTATTTTGAATTTAATCCCTTGGGTACTCATGTCTCCAACTGGAAAATCCAATAGATTTCACGTTTAGCCAGGAGTTGGTCCAAATAACCTCCTCTTGTTGGCAACATCACCTTTTCAATTATACACCATTGGAATGTATTAAGATTGCCCCCATGTCTAGTTGAAAAGTGCTGCACTAGAGGAGTCGTGGACTTGCCCACATTTATTGTAGAGAGGTGTTCCCTGATCCTATTTCGCATATCTCTATATACATATATATTTACAATTTGCTGCCCATCACTGCACTACTTATCCCCCTGCATGAATTCTTATGTTGTGTGTCACGACATGAGAACGAGGCTCCCATTTGAGCCTATGGAAGCTCATTCTCATGAGCGTAATGCTTCCCAGCAATGCGAACATGAGCTTGCGGGTATTACTTAGTGGAGCGCTAAAATCGATATCACGAAGGCGATATTTAGCGCTCCACTTGTAATCTGGACCAATATTTCTTAATGTTGAACTACAGTGACTATATTGATTTAGTGAAAGTCAGATGCAAATGAATTCTTCTCACACATTCATTGTTTTCAGGTGGTTATATCCAACATATAATTGTCTTTAATCTATAACAGTAAATTGTTAATGTTTTCTAAATGTCAACATTTCGTGAATGTCTATTTAAAAACAAGAACTGGTTAAATACATAATGAATCAAATTTCTACTCAGTGATCACTTTGTGTAGGAGATGCCTCTGAGCTAGTGATGTAAGACCCAAGTTCAGTCTTGCCAGCTGTTCTTAAATAATGTAGGACCAAGCTATTGTGTTCCACGTGCTCTGTAATTAGAGAAACTACTTTTCCCTCTCTTAGTTATAGCACATAGTAGAAGACAGCTGTTGCTGTAGGCATTTATGACACATATATGGACAGTAATAGCTAATTTAGAATGAATGTCTATTGTCTTGCAACATTTAGAGTCTTGAAATAAATGAACCCACAACTGTGAGATCATGAGCCTTAATCTGTGAGTATTTCTGGTAAATAGTTGTTAATTTATACCAAATATAAACCTATGCACTAGGATTACATTAGAAGTTCTGTACATACATAAATAGTAGTAGAGGAACTTACAGATTTCTACCAAGAACCAATGGTGGTAATTGTTAGAGACAAAAGGAGAGACTATTGTATTATGGATGATATTGAAACTAATACATTGGTGCTCACCTGGTGAACTTAACATATGATAACCTGACTTACTGAGAAGGTAGTGGTAAAAAGTAGGTGAAAGCCTAAATAAAAAAAATTTTCAGGCATCAAAACATTCATAATAAATTCACTGTAGTGGAGGTGTTCTGTAGATGTAAAGTAATGATGGTAGCTGATGGTATTCACATAAAACTTTGGGGCTGGGTTAGGAGTCTGAAAATCAGAGCAATGTTATTTAAAAGTAAGCAAAACTATACATTTTTAAAAAAACCTTTATGGGCTATATAAATAGATCATCTACAAAACATTTATGCAAAGAAAAAATGAGTGAATAATGGCCCTTTAAGGTTTTGAAGGTAATAACTATCATTTTTTAATTTGATCCATGAATTGGTGTAGAAAAGAACTAAAGGAAAAGTGAATTACATAATAGATGGGATTAGCACAATAAGAAGACTGGATGCAGAATTATTGATTAAAAATGGTTGTTAAAAGGGGCAATATTTGGTGAATGATTCAATGCATAAAATGTAATGATGGAGAAGATGTTAATATTACAACTAGAAGACACAAAACAGTTGTATTGTCAAAAGAGATTGCCAAGATTTGTTTTGTAGTTAAAGGGACAGTCTAGTCAAAATTAAAGTTTCATGATCAGATAGTGCATGCAATTTTAACTTTCCAATTTACTTTTATCATTAAATTTGCTTTGTTCTTATTGGTATTCTTTGTTAAAAGTTAAGCTTGCTAATTTTGAAGCCCTTGAAGGCCGCCTCTTATCTCAGAGCATGTTAGACAGCGCTAGTTTATGTGTGCCAGATAGTAACATTGGGCTCACTCCCATGGAGTTATTTATGAGTCAGCACTGATTGGCTAAAATGTAAGTCTGTCAAAAGAACTGAGATAAGGGGAAGTTTGCAGAGGTTTAGATACAAGGTAATCACAGAGGTAAAAAGTATATTAATATAACCGTGTTGGTTATACAAAACTGGGGAATGGGTAATTATTTAACAATAATAATTCTAGGAAGACTGTCCCTTTAAGAAAGGATTCAGGCTAACAGTCTTCTGAATACTCCAAGACAATGTAAGCAGTGAAGCATCAGTTAACGAGCTTAGCTGATTAGATATAAAAAAGATTGTCCAAATCTTATAAATTAATGGATACATGGCACAAGCAAGGCCATCTATCCTGGTTTGGACAAATTAATAACATGAAAATGATAATAATCCCTAAATATCTATACATATTCCAAACACTGCCTCTACTACTTCCCAACCTCTATCCTAATACCCAGCAAAAAAGGATAGAATCCTTTATTTGGTCAAACAAAAAACTAAGAGTAGCAAGACAGACCCTATATCTAAGCAGGGAGGATGGGGACTTAATGTACCAAAATCTGCTGAACTACTATAAAGCAACTCACCTGTCCCGCATAGTGGCCTGGAACCATGCTTATCCTTCAAAAATTTGGTTCCAAGTTGAATCCTACTTAACCAATACACATAATATGAGAGATATATGTTGAGCTCTCCACCTGTATCTCACCACTAACTCCACTATTGGGCAACCAGCTTTTCTATCAACAGGGCTCCTTTAACCATAGCAACCCAATCAAAGAACACTCAGATCTTCATATATACTTACTAACTAACACAGACCATATCAAAGATCTAACAGAACTAAAATATAGTATGGGGCCTCCCTTTCATAAATGCTATTCATACCTTCAGATCCGACATGCTATAAACACTAGCCCTTATAAATCAGAAATCTTAAGACCTTTTAAGCCGTTTTAAAACTAATGCACCCATCCCTACATTCGAAAATCACATTTCTCTATTATCTACAAATTACTTTGAGGATCCTTTCCTAATAAAAAGCCTTAAAATATAACCAAATGGGAATCAGAACTCCAATGTCAACTAACCAACTTGCATTGGAAAAATATATTTGAATTAACCCATTCCTCTTCTATTTCTCTAACTTTGACTAACCTTAACTACAAAATTCTATCCCATTGGTACTCCCAAAGAATAAGGAACATTTTCCAAAACGCCTCCTCCAGTTGTTGGCGAAGATGCAGAGAGATAGGCTCTACCTTCCACATCTGGTGGACATGTCCGCAACTTAAAACTTATTGGGACCAAATAGAGACTTGTATTAATTATAATCTAAATACTAATATCACTCTAAACCTTAACATCATTCTCCTCCATCAAATCTCAAATCTAAGTTGTATGTATCGCACACAGTTGCTCCAATCTATGCTTATTTGCGCTAAAAGATTGATCCCCAGACTCTGGAAAACTCAACAAATACCAACTTTTCCCCAATGGATCTCTGAAGTAAACCATATCCTTGCCCTTCAAAAGATGAATTATTGTTATTTATGAAATTAGATTTCATTCTGGACATAATTTTCATTTGGGAACAAAGGACACAAGCACATTAGATAGCCTTTATTAATAAACCTAATTTTAAAGCATAATCGCAAGAGTGGGTAAAAAAATACAACTATAAAAATACATGCTGCAAAAAATGTACAAGAACACTGTTCATCAATTAAATTATTTTAAAGGGACAGTGTCAAGCTTGGTAGGAACTGAAGGGCAATTACAATATAAACTATCCTGCAACTCAAACTTGCCACCTTCTGGTTATTTAGGAGAATGCAACCAGATATTTTTAACCTAGGAACACATTAACTCACACCAGGAGGGCAAGGCTTAACCAATAAGAAATGTCGATTACACCCCTAATTAATTAATTGGCTAATGGGAGGAGGAAAACTAGAGAGAAAAGAGCTCACAAAGAGTTGAGAGAGGTTGGTCATTTTGGCTGAATCCTTTGCTTTTGTGGCTATAATTCCCTGCTCTGACATTGAAATCTTTTGTCTAAAAATACTCTCATATTCAAGCTGACTGTCATCCCAGAGGGGGATACACTACACAGACACACAGAGAGACTGGTATCCATATTGCCAAAATTGTGACTGGTAATATATAATACACCTTAATATTGTAATGATCGCTATAGTTAAAATTTCTTTAAAGCAGTACTGATATCAAAACTTGGAAATATCTGAAGTATTTGAACTTGTTATAATGTGTTCTAAGGTTATATTCAATTTGAGCTATATTGTATTCACTGATAAATGCTGGATAGTTGGTAAATCACTATAAAGCTTCTAATTGCTATATTTATTGTCAATCGTGCTATATCTGATAATCAGATGTTGGATTTAAGTGGTTAACACCATTAGATTATAGAATTGTTATACCAAAAGCCGTTTATGAGAATTTTTGGTTTGTACTCAGCTGACTTATGATAATTAGCCATTTGTGTTATTAATTATGATTGTTTTATAGTTAAAGGACCAGTAAATACAGTAGATTTGCATAATCAACAAATGCATGATAAAAATACAAAGCAATAGCACTTAGTCTGAACTTCCAATGACTAGTAGATTTTTTTTCTGACAAATTTGTCTATTTCCACTCCACCTGCATCATGTGACAGCCATCAGCCAATCACAAATGCTCATGCATATATTCTGTGAATTCTTACACATGCTCAGAAAGAGCTGGTGACTCACAAAAGTGTAAATATAAAAAGGCTATGCACATTTTGTTATTGGAAGTAAATTGGAAAGTTGTTTAAAATTGCATGCTCTATTTGAATAATGAAAGTTTTGACTTAAGAATCCCTTTAATTATTCTAGGAAATCTTAACTGTGATATTTGACATTTTATTCACTATGGTCAAGATTTAGTTTACCAATAACATTATGTCCATATCTCATGGTGTAGCCGTCAATTTGGTTAATTTTAAATTAATTTAAATATTGCTATAGCTTGTTCTGTACTTATTAATATTGTAATACATCTATGATATATTTCATCGTAATTGAGCCCTCGTTACTGCATACATATTATTGCTGTGTTAATAATATTACACCTGTCAGAACTAGATGTAATTAATTCAGGTGAAATATACATTTTTGATAATTTTATTAGTGTTATTAATTATTAATATTCGAAAAACTTCCCAACACTAGTCTTGGTGAAAAACTATATAAAGCAAAGCTTCTGAGTGAGCTTGAAGTTTAAAAGTTTGTCTGTCCGAAGTGACAGCAAGAACAAAAACATATTTCAAAGAACGGTACCCCAACTTAACAGACCATAATGATTAAAAAAAGGCAGACATCAAAGCAGCTAAACCCAAAGAGGGACAAAAGAGCACACCGGAGGTTTGACATCCAGAATAGCTTGAAAAAACTGTTCAAGTGAATCCCACATAGCTTATTTAACGCCAGTAATTGCAGAGATGGCTGAAACTTGAACTTTCAAGGATGACAAACGCAGTCCTTTTTGGTATCAATAAAATAGAACTCCAAAATGGTGGATGCAGACACTTGATCAAGAGAGCCCCATTACCCAGGCACCAAGTGTTCCAAATTTTATGATAGTGTGAAGTAGAAGGCTTCCTGACCAACAGCATAACATATATAAGGCTTTCTGAAAGCCCTAACGTCCGATGCGGCACCATTTAGCATCCATACCCTGAGAAAAAGAGATTGAGGATCTTGATGAAATACTGGCTCTTGACAAAGGAGATCCAGAACAACTGGAAGATTTCTTGGAGGACCCAAAGCCAGCTTGAGTAGCAGAGGAATCTAATATCTTCTGGACCACCAAAGGCATAACTGTAATGACACTTGCCTTGTCTTTGAGATTTTTTTGAAGAACCCTTGACGTGAGGGAAAATGGACGAAACACATATGCCAGGCTGACATCCCATTTTTGGAAAAACGCATCTGTCGTCTGAAAATCTCTGGATAAAGACTAAAAAAGTGATTTGGTTGATTTTCCATTATCTCTGAGCTCAGAAATCTCAAAACAGAATAAAGAGTAGTAACAAGCATAACACAAAGACTGCTGCATTATATAAAGCCTCAACCCAGATGGCGGCGCCCATAGAGGCACGATCATGAAGTTAACAGCATATGACCCGCGTGCTGACTTCACTAAGCGGGCAACCAATAGTGCAAGAAAAGGTACCAAATACAAACTGCAACCAGCAAATAAAGGCATACCAAACACAGAGCACATCTTTAAAAGCCAGATAACATGGCAGAAGCAGAATCTTGTGGCCCTAAAGAGGAACAGCACTCTCTGCAAAGAAACTCCACCTGCACAGTCTAAATAAATCAGTAAGGGAAAGAACCAGCTTCCTGTCCATACCTGGACAGAAAACTAGTAATGAGGGAGTTTGTTGGGAGTTCATTTATAATTGGGTCTAGGTGGATGGGGCCTGTTTCTGCCCTGCTCCCTTCAGTCCAAAATAATATTGTAATAAAATTCTGTAGTATTATTTCTTATCTTTTTTAAGAGTTTTCCCTTAAGTCAACACACAAAGTATTTTTGTTCCTATTGGTTGCAAGGAAAAAACATAATTTATGTAAGAACTTACCTGATAAATTCATTTCTTTCATATTAGCAAGAGTCCATGAGCTAGTGACGTATGGGATATACATTCCTACCAGGAGGGGCAAAGTTTCCCAAACCTTAAAATGCCTATAAATTACACCCCTCACCACACCCACAATTCAGTTTAACGAATAGCCAAGAAGTGGGGTGATAAAAAAGGAGCGAAAGCATAAAAAAAATAAGGAATAGGAATAATTGTGCTTTATACAAAAAATCATAACCACCACAAAAAAGGGTGGGCCTCATGGACTCTTGCTAATATGAAAGAAATGAATTTATCAGGTAAGTTCTTACATAAATTATGTTTTCTTTCATGTAATTAGCAAGAGTCCATGAGCTAGTGACGTATGGGATAATAAATACCCAAGATGTGGAACTTCCACGCAAGAGTCACTAGAGAGGGAGGGATAAAATAAAGACAGCCAATTCCGCTGAAAAATTAATCCACTACCCAAATCAAAAAAGTTTCAATCTTTATAATGAAAAAAACTGAAAATATAAGCAGAAGAATCAAACTGAAACAGCTGCCTGAAGTACCATTCTACCAAAACTGCTTCTAAAGAAGAGAAAACATCAAAATGGAAGAACATAGTAAAAGTATGCAAAGAAGACCAAGTCATTGCTTTGCAAATCTGATCAACAGAAGCTTCATTCTTAAAAAGCCCAGGAAGTAGAAACTTACCTAGTAGAATGAGCCATAATCCTCCGAGGCGGGAATCCACCCGACTCCAAATAAGCATGATGAATCAAAAGTTTAAGCAAGATGCCAAATAAATGGCAGAAGCCTTTTGACCTTCCTAACACCAGAAAAGATTACAAATAGACTAGAAGACTATCTGAAATCTGAATAGCTTCAACATAAGATTTCAAAACCCTTACCATATCCAAAGAATGTAAGAATCTTACTAAAAGAAGTTTTCGTAAAAGACAATAATTCCTCCCTAATGTTGATAGAAATCACAACTTTAGGTAAAAATTGAAATGAGGATAGCAAAAACCACCTTATCCTGATGAAAAAATCAGAAAAAGGAGACTCACAAGAAAGAACAGATAATTAAAAATTGTTCTAGCTGAAGAGATGCCTAAAAAGAACAATACTTTCCATGAAAGTAAATAATGTCTAGAGAAAACATATGCTCAAATAGAAGAGCCTGTAAAGCCTTTAGAACCAAATTAAAACTCCAAGGAGGAGAAATTGGCTTAATGACAGGTTTGATAAGAACCAAAGCCTGAACAAAATAATGAATAACAGGAAGGAACACTGCCTTACCCTGATAAAAAATCAGAAAAGGAGATCCACAAGAAAGAGCAGAAAACTCAGAAACTCTTCTAGCAGAAGAGATAACCAAAAGGAACAATACTTTCCAAGAAAGTAATTTTAATGTCCAGAGAACGCAAAGGTTCAAACGGAGGAGCCTGTAAAGCCCTCAGTACCAAATTGAGACTCCAAGGAGGAGATATTGACTTAATGACAGGCTTGATACAAACCAAAGCCTGTACAAAACAATGAATATCAGAATGAATAGCAATCTTTCTGTGAAAAAGAACAGAAAGAGTAGAGATTTGTCCTTTCAAATAACTTGCAGACAAAACCAACCTGAAAAATTGTAAAATTCTATGAATTCTAAAAGAATGCCAAAAGAATTTATGAGAAGAACACCAAGAAATGAAAGTCTTCCAAACTCGATAATAAATCTTTCTAGAGACAGATTTACAAACCTGTAACATAGTATTAATCACTGAGTCAGAGAAACCTCTATGACTAAGAATCAAACGTTCAATCTCCATATCTTCAAATTAAATGATTTGAGATCCTGATGGAAAAATGGGCCTTGAGATAAAAGGTCTGATCTTAACGGAAATGTCCAAGGTTGGCAACTGGCCATCCGAATGAGATCCGCATACCAAAACCTGTGAGGCCATGCTGGAACCACCAGCAGTACAAACGAACGACCATTAGAATTTTTGAAGAACTAGAGGCGGAAGATATAGACAGAATGATAATTCCAAGGAAGTGTCAATGCATACGCTACTTCCGCCTGAGGATCCCCGGACCTGAAATAGGCCCCTGGGAAATTCCTTGTTAAGACGGATCTATTTCTGGAAGCCCTCACATCTGAAAAATTGAAAAACATATCTGGGTAAAGACCATTCTCCCGGATGTAAAGCTTGATTAACAGAGATAATCCGCTTCCCAAACGTCTATACCTGGGAAAAGGACCCCAGAATTTAGATAGGAGCTGGATTTAGCCCAAGCAAATATCCGAGATACTTTGTCACAGTCTAAAGACTGATAGTCACACCCTGATGATTGACATACACCACAGATGTGATAATGTCTGAAAAAAACAATAAAAGTCTCTTCTTCAAAAGAAACCAACTGAAGAACTCTGGGAATGCACGGAGTTCCAAAATATCAAATGGTAATCTCGCCTCCTGAGATTTCCAAACCCCTTGTGCTGACAGAGAACCTCAGACAGCCTCCCAACCTAAAAGACTCGCATCTATAGAGATCATGGTCCAGGTTGAAAGAATCGAAGAGACCTGTAAAACTAAATGATGTTGATCTTAACCACCGAATCAAAGATAGATAAACATAGAATTCGAAGATTTAAAAAGTGAAATCCTAGAATCCCTGTACCATTATGCAGCATAAAAAACTGGAAAGGTTTTCTATGAAAATGAGCAAAGGAAAATTAATCCAATGCTGCAGCCATAAGACCTAAATTTCCATGCATATATAGCAACTGAAGGAAATAATAGAGACTGAAGGTACCGACAGATGGAACCCAATAAGAAAAAAATCACTTATCTGTTAGAGACAAAGACAGCGACACAATCTATCTGGAAACCTAAAAAAGGTGACCCTTGTGTGAGGAATCAAGAGCTTTTGATAAAAAGATCCTCTAACCATGTCTTGAAAAAACAAAATTGAATCATATGAGATTCCATAGTCTCAGAAAATAAAAATAATCTGAATGAAAACAGAAATGAAGATATGCATCTATTGTATCTAATGAAAACAAATAATGCTATCACTGACCAAAAAAAAGTCAGAATAGACCATATAAATACCAATCTAAAAGATGGTACATTTATATAATAAAAAGATTTTCTATCTTTGGAACAATGAATAGTTTGAATAAAACCCCAAAACCCAGATCCTAAAAATGGAACTGGAATAATACCCCAGAAGATTCCAGATCTGAGCAGCGCTTGATCCTCAACAGGTGATCAACCGCACTTCAACATTACCCAAAATATATGGGACTGAAACACATTAAGGAAAGTGTTAGCCTTACTGGAATAGCTGGAATATAATAGAGAGAAAAAGACTTATCACAGACGGTTTTACTTCAAATTTTATTTTGTACCCAAAATCTAAGAATTTTGGACCGAATAGAACCAAAAAAACTTCTAAATAAAAACATGTTTCTTGGGTAAGAATTTAGAATTTTGTTCTTTAGTAAGAACAACCAAACTAAAATAAGCTTAAAGTTTTAGTCTAAGAACTTAATCTTGAAGCCCAGAGTAACAGTTAAGAATTGAATCCAATATGAATCAAATAATTGATTATCTTGGAAAAAAAGAAATAAAGATTTTTTAGAAATCACAAAATTTCTTCTAGCTAAAGACATAGATTAAACCTCATTTGTGAAAATATTCAATAAAAATGAAGAAACAAATAAAATTATTAGCATGTTAATCCAGTTAAGGGACCAGAACACACCGGACTTGCATAAACAAAAATGCAAGACAACAAGACAAATGCAACAGCACCCAGTCTGAACCTCAAATGAGCAGTAGACTTTGTCCCTTAACAATGCTAAATAATACATAATCTGATACTTGATCTTTAAAGTAAACAGAAAAAATGGAGCAAAAGCAACATCATCCAAATAAATTACAGGTCCAAGAAAAGTACCTGAAAATAAAATGTTTTCCTTAAATAGGATACAACCATTTAAAAAGAAAATAAATACTATTTTGCTATAGAAACAATAGCATAATTTAGCAGGAGTAGAGATAGCCCCATTAAATTGGAGAACCCTCAAAATTGAATTTAACTGCCGGCAAAGAATATAATTTAAAACCTTTGAAGAAAATTGTCAGCCTATTCCATTCCCTAGTATGAAGGAATGGAAAAAAACCTCTGAAGACACAGAAGATAAAATAAGCAGAAATAAAATGTTAGCTAGTTTTGAAAAAGAACTAGTTACCTCAATATCCAAAATAATCAACACCTTTTCAACAAAAAAAACAAATGTACTCTAATAAAAAATAAAAAAGTAGATTTGTTAGTGTCAATATCTGATGAAGAAAAGTTCTGAAAGAGAAAAAACATCACCAGAGAAGGATAATTCAGTATGTTGTTGGTCATTTGAAACTTCATCAAAAAGAAGTTTGAAAAAGACCTAAACATTTTTTAATAGAAGGCGCAGACAAAGCCTTAACCTAGAATCAGAAAAATATTCTTATAAATTTTCTAAGTATACCTTGTACATAAGATGTAAAAAGAAAAGCAATACATAAAGCATAAATACTAATGGATTCTGCATGTAAAAGTTTATCATGATAACTTATTACAAACCATAGCTAAAAATAAAGATTCATAACATTTAAAATAAATGAACTTAGCTTTGGTAGGACTTCTTAGTCAACAGGAATCCCTCAGTATGTTCTGATCCAGGAATAATTTATGGAAAATCTTGCAATATGTAATAGAAAAAAACAACAACATATAAAGCAAAATTATCAAATTCCTTAAATGACAGTTTCAGGAATGGGGAAAAATGCAAAACAAACAAGCCTCTAGCAACCAGAAGCAACAAAAAAGTGAGACTTAAATAATGTGAAAAAAAGTGGCGCCAAGTATGGCGCCCACATTTTTTGGCGCCAAATATGACGCCCACATTTTTTGGCGCCAAGTATGACGCCCACACTTTTTGGCGCAATAAAACGTCTGTAACACACATGCGTCAAAAATTACGCAACCACGTGTAAACTTCCGGCGTCAACTATGGCGCCGGAAATGACAAAATTTTGCGCCAAAAAAGTTCGCGCCAAGAATGACGCAATAAATTGAAGCATTTTCTGCCCCCGCGAGCCTAACAGCCCTCAAGGAAAAAAGTCAATTAGAAAACTTCTTTAAGGTAAGAAAAAATATTTTATTCATATGCATTTTCCCAAATAATGAAACTGACAGTCTGAAAGAAGGAATACTGATTATCCTGAATCATGGCAAATATAAGTTTAAAGACATATATTTAGAACTTTACATATAAAGTGCCCAACCATAGCTTAGAGTGTCACAGAAAATAAGACTTACTTACCCCAGGACACTCATCTACATGTTGTAGAAAGCCAAACCAGTACGGAAACGAAGATCAGCAGAGGTAATGGTATATATATAAGAGTATATCGTCGATCTGAAAAGGGAGGTAAGAGATGAATCTCCACGACCGATGACAGAGAACCTATGAAATAGACCCCGTAGAAGGAGATCACTGCATTCAATAGGCAATACTCTCTTCACATCCCTCTGACATTCACTGCACGCTGAGAGGAAAACCGGGCTCCAACCTGCTGCGCAGCGCATATCAACGTAGAAATCTTAGCACAAACTTACTTCACCACCTCCATAGGAGGCAAAGTTTGTAAAACTGATTTGTGGGTGTGGTGAGGGGTGTATTTATAGGCATTTTGAGGTTTGGGAAACTTTGCCCCTCCTGGTAGGAATGTATATCCCATACGTCACTAGCTCATGGACTCTTGCTAATTACATGAAAGAAAGAGGAGGGGTTACTGTAGGTATAAAAACTGTCGGGAAACGACACTACGCTACAGTTTTTTTATATTGCTCTTGAGAGGCACAGAAGAAACTAACACAATGCATTTTTGTAAGCTACTTTATTGTGATTTTTTTTAAATATGTGTTTGCTGATACTTTTGAGTATATTGAGTTTATTCTATTAATTGGCTATTTATGAAGCATGGGTTTAAACCGCTACTTTCTAAATCCTCTTAGAGTTGTCAGATTAAAATCACTTGAGACTGATCTGGATGAGATGATTCACAAGCTCTGGTCTCCTGCAACCAATTGCGTCAGCACATGATAAATATGGGTTACAAATGCGCACTGAAATTTGCAATCTTGGGCAGACAGGTTCCCTACCTGTAAACCTTGTCCTTCTGACAATGATAAATCTGCTCATTAGTATTCTCCTGGGTGTATGAACTGCTACAGTATGTCCTGTTTTCCTTTTGCCTGAGGTTACTCACTGAAAGCAACAGAAAACAGCTACCTACAGATAAGTAGATCTTGAAACTGTGGATAATAACTACTTTGGGATTTAATTTATTGCACATTTTATATATTTTGTTTCTTTTTGCTGCTCTCTTTTTATTATTCTTGTATTTTTTTCCCTATCTGCTTCAGTGAATTGAATAGTCGCAGACTTGCTTCTGCTGAGAGAATAAGTACACAGACTGCTCGCTGAGACACAGACACAGGCAGCAGAGAGGAAAAAAGCTGTTGACACAAATTGTGAGCAAGGAAAGCTGAATGGAACCACTGAGCGTAAGTGCTCTAATCTTAACCTTTTTACACAGTGCCAAAAGCTACAAGGACAGTTTTTGGCAGCATTTGGGAACCACAATCTGGTAATCTTCACATGGAATTCTCAGCCACTTTTGTGAAAGACACTGTACTAAGATAAAAAAAGGGCAGCACAAACTATTAAAATATATATTTTCATGAAAAAGGATGTTTACATGTATATTGAAACTAACCAGAAATAATGTGTATGCAAAAATAAGTATCAATTGCTCATCTATAACATAATCGCGTTTGTAATGTGTCCGTCGCCATCGCCAGTTGTGCGTGCAGCCTGCAGCGTGATACAGCTTCAGGAGCTCCAGCTCTCAGCTGTAACATAACAGCTGAGAGCTGGAGCGCCTGAAGCTTCAGGCATCTGCTGCATATGAAGCCGGAGTGCGATTGGTGCTCCGCCTCCTTATGAGGCCAGATGCCTGATAGTTACGGCGATACTGTGTGTGTCACTGTCTGTAATGATCTTCTGCTGGTGCCGGCGGAAGGTGAGGAGGGAAGGGAGTGGGAGTGCCCTACTACAGGAAAAAAAAAAAAGGACAGGGAGGGATGGGGCAGCTACAAAGGGAAGGGGAGAGAGTGGGAGTGCCCTACTACAGAAAGAAAAAAGGACAGAGAGGAATGGGGCAGCTACACTACAGAAAAGGGGGTTTGGAGGTGGGGGGACCACTACACTACAGAAAAAAAAAATAAAAAAAAATAGAAGGCTCGCCAGAAACATGGGACATCAAGCTCCATATGGAGCTTGATAAACAGGCCCCATAGCATTTTCTATAGCTGCAGCAATATAATTCTTTACATCTGCAGGAATAACAGGTATATTAGATGTTGAAGGAACAACAGACAATGTATTTGTACTAAAATAAACATTATCAGCATTCAACAAGCTTGTAATGACAGATGCCACATAATTAAGTTGATGAAATAATATCAGCTAATTTACAACAGACACACTTAGCTTTGGTAGAACTGTGTTCAGGCAGCATGGTTTCTACAGCAACATCAGAGGCAGGATCAGACTGAGACATCTTGTAAAATGTAAAAAGAAAAAAACAAAATTTAAACAAAATATCCAGTTTCCTCATATAGCAGTTTCAGGAATGGGAAAAATGTTTATGCTAAAGTAAGATGCAGGAAAATAAGCATCATAGCTCTTAAAAATATAAAGAGAACCAGAAGCATTAAAGGAAGTGATGCATGACGCAAAAGGAAGTGAACATTTTTTGGCGCCAACGCTAACACCAGAAAATGACGCAACCCGCGTCATAACAAGCACAACTTTGCGGCAAAAGAACTAACGTCAACAAAGACGCAGGAAATTATGAGACTTGCGTCGCTATAGACGCAACTTTGCGCACAAAAAAAATTTGCGCCAAGAATGACCCTATAAAAAACGGTATTTTGCATCCTTGTGAGCCTAATTTGCCCGCGAAAATCTTTGGTAAACAATGTCAAATTAAACTGGAACCCCAGGTAAGAAAAAAATTATTTTCCCAAACATAATTTCCAAACTGAAGCTGATAGTCTGCACAAAAGGGGAAATATACATAGACCTGACTCCTGGCAAATATAAGCAAACACATATACAGTAGTTCTTTCAAAATTTGCAACAACTGTTGCAATACTAAGTTAAAACCCCTTTTCTAAGCAGATCTTTGTATTAACTTGCTAACATTCCAGTATCGTTCTACATAAACGCTTATAAGCAATTCATTTCTGTTCTGTTTTATATATAACTATACAGAATTTTTTCAGAATATTTTCAGTTCTACTCTATATTTAAGACCTCTATATAGCTGTTTTTTTAATTAAATGTTTTATTGATTTTTCAAAGTAGGAAACAAATAAACAAATGAAGAATAAGTTCAGATCACTCACATTTGTCACAAAAATAAACAAAAAGAAAAAGGGTTGAAATCGTACACAATAAATAACATGTAACACATCGTCTTATACAGAGAATTATAAGCTTACATATAGCATTGTCAGAGATATTCCAGATTTTAAGCTTTACATTTCCCCACTTTACAGGTAAATAGATAGAACTCTCACAGGATTTTTTGCTCCCATAAGAAAAAAACATCAGCGAAAAAGTCTTGCTTCCCAATATACACATAATGTAATCTTTCTAGCGCTAAAACATGATGTACTTCAGTTAACCACATAGGTAGTGTAGGGAGCACAGGTTTCTTCCATAGCCTGGGTATTAAACGCTTTGTGCAGTTAAGCATACAGTGGAATAATCGTTCCCTATATATGCAGGATATGTGTGGTGTTTGGTTAAGTAGAATAATAGAGGGTGAAAGTGTTATTGAGGTGCCAAGTACAGTGTTAATGCTCCTAGAGATGTCTGCCCAAAAAGTGCTTAGTAGGGGGCAGGACCACCAGATATGGGATAGTGTACCCACCCCTCCACAGTGTCTCCAACATAGTGATGAGGAATTCGGAAAGATACTGTGAAGGCGGTGCGGTGTCAAGTACCATCTGGAGAGCAACTTATAATTCATTTTGGCTATATTTATGGAGATGGATTACTTTTTTTATCTCATTAAATATGTGGCTCCATTGGGACTCTGACAGGTTGGCTTTTAGCTCGGCTTCCCATTTAGAAATATGGGAGGGCTTCTTATCAGGAAAGGAACCTCTTAGTATTTTGTAAATTATGGAGATATGGGACCTGGTTATAGAGGGGGAAGTACATAAGGTTTCGAAGGGAGTAAATGGTCTGGTGAGGTCCTGTTTGTGGGGGCTAGTGAGTATGGCATGTCTAATCTGGAAGTAAGGAAACTTAGGTGAAAAGGTGGCCCTAGTAGTTGGGAGAGTGCCAGTTGTGGAAGTACTGTTCCTCGGTCTAACAGTATAAACTGTGATATTTGTGGGTAAACCCACAACACATGGAGTCTGAATAGTGTGAGAATCTAACAGACTCGGGTTATTGAGGAGAGGGGTTAGGGGGGATATTGAGCTAGATAATGTTTTGTTTTGGGCTACTAGTCTGTCCCAAACTCTCAGGGTAGTCGCAATAAGATAATTTGTACTAGTTCTAGGGGGTCTTGCGTTAGGGGGAATCCAACACAGGTCACCTATGTTGTGGCATCCTATCAGACTATATAGCTGGTTTTATAGATCTGCTCTGTAGCATAGGCTTCACCGAAGTCACACGATTCAGTCTCCTTTTTCTCCCCCTTAGTATGTTAGCACCCTTGTGGATACTTAGATTTTTTTTTATACTGGTCTTTACAACTATTTTTGGTTAACAATAGGATATGGTCTGGTTTAGTTTATAATTATTCAACTATTCCATTTATTCCTTTGAATTTATATTTTATGTTTTCTACAAGTCCATCTCTTTACTTTGTATGAATTTTTGCATATTGAATGTTTTTAAACACATATGTATATTCATATTTGTATATATAAATCTGCTAACTGGTGTTATAACATTGTCATTTAGTAATTGTTTAGTTCACCTGCTAAAATTGTGTATTTATCGATTTGTTTATTTGCCAATTTATTTAGTTCTAATTTCTTCATTCTCTATTACATGTTTTTCATATACATGCTATATCCCTCTTCTTAAAAGCTTAGAGTAATAAGTTTGTTTTTAACTATGCTCTTTTATACCACTCCCACTTGGGGAGTGGTTAACAGGTACATAAGGTGCTCTCTTAGAACACCTGTTAACTGTCTATGACTACGGCCACGCTGTGCCGAAACCGGTCAGACCTTTCTTACTGTTCTCTTTGCTGAGATTGCTTTGATCATGTTTTATCCCTTGGAATATATATAATAAAGGCTTGCTTTTTATCTTTTTACATTTGGATATCGAGTGACTTTATCCCTTACCTTGGACGAGCATTGGATACTCTTTTTCCCCCACAATTTAACATGTTATATTTTTAATCTTTTTTTAGTAAAAGACTGAATACATTTATAGCATACGCTGTCTCAAATATATTTTATTATTAGCTAATCCAAATATACCCATTATGGATGTATATGCTTAAAGGGTCTAAAAAGTACAATAACAAATCATAGCGTTCAAAACCATCGCTATATATTATTTATATTGCAAGATATTCACTAGATTACAAGCCGTATAATACATACGTACTAAGCCGTTTTTGTGGAGCTCCTTCTTTCAATAACTTTTTTCTTTTTGACTTGAAATGACCACGTTGGGCAGTCGTTTTTTTTAGAAGGTGAGCAAGTACGTCTATTTTTTGGCGGTGTCCACTACGCCTAACCTCTTTACGAAAATCCTTAGTCACCTGCAGATAAAACTTTAAGGCATGAACCACGTCCTAATTGAGAAGAAGCCGTTTCTTCTGAGAAGAAGGATTAGGACACAAGGAAGGAACAACAATCTCCTGATTAATGTACCGATCAGAAACAACTTTAGGAAGAAATCCTAATTTAGAACGTAAAACATAATTTATGTAAGAACTTACCTGATAAATTCATTTCTTTCATATTAGCAAGAGTCCATGAGCTAGTGACGTATGGGATATACATTCCTACCAGGAGGGGCAAAGTTTCCCAAACCTTAAAATGCCTATAAATACACCCCTCACCACACCCACAATTCAGTTTAACGAATAGCCAAGAAGTGGGGTGATAAGAAAAAAGTGCGAAAGCATATAAAATAAGGAATTGGAATAATTGTGCTTTATACAAAAAAATCAAAACCACCACAAAAAAGGGCGGGCCTCATGGACTCTTGCTAATATGAAAGAAATGAATTTATCAGGTAAGTTCTTACATAAATTATGTTTTCTTTCATGTAATTAGCAAGAGTCCATGAGCTAGTGACGTATGGGATAATGATTACCCAAGATGTGGATCTTTCCACACAAGAGTCACTAGAGAGGGAGGGATAAAATAAAGACAGCCAATTCCTGCTGAAAATAATCCACACCCAGAATAAAATTTTAATGAAAAAACATAAGCAGAAGATTCAAACTGAAACCACTGCCTGAAGTACGTTTCTACCAAAAACTGCTTCAGAAGAAGAAAACACATCAAAATGGTAGAATTTAGAAAAAGTATGCAAAGAGGACCAAGTTGCTGTTTTGCAAATCTGATCAACCGAAGCTTCATTCTTAAACGCCCAGGAAGTAGAAACTGACCTAGTAGAATGAGCTGTAATCCTTTGAGGCGGAGTGTTACCCGACTCAACATAGGCATGATGAAATAAAGATTTCAACCAAGATGCCAAAGAAATGGCAGAAGCTTTCTGGTCTTTTCTAGAACCGGAAAAGATGACAAATAGACTAGAAGTCTTTCGGAAAGACTTAGTAGCTTCAACATAATATTACAAAGCTCTAACAGCATCCAAAGAATGCAATGATTTCTCCTTAGAATTCATAGGATTAGGACATAATGAAGGAACCACAATTTCTCTACTAATGTTGTTAGAATTCACAACCTTAGGTAAAAAATTCAAAAGAAGTTCGCAGCACCGCCTTATCCTGATGCAAAATCAGAAAAGGAGACTCACAAAAAAGAGTAGATAATTCAGAGACTCTTCTGGCAGAAGAGATGGCCAAAAGAAACAAAACTTTCCAAGAAAGTAATATAACGACCAAAGAATGCATGGGTTCAAAAGGAGAAGCTTGAAGAGCCCCCAGAACCAAATTCAAACTCCAAAGAAGAGAAATTGACTTAATGACAGGTTTTATACGAACCAAAGCTTGTACAAAACAATGAATATCAGGAAGATTAGCAATCCTTCTGTGAAAAAGAACAGAAAGAGCAGAGATTTGTCTTTCAAGAAACTTGCGGACAAACCTTTATCTAAACCATCCTGAAGAAATATAAGTCTTCCAGACTCTATAATATATCTCTCTAGATACAGATTTACGAGCCTGTCACATAGTATCAATCACAGAGTCAGAGAAACCTCTTTGACCAAGAATCAAGCGTTCAAACTCCACACCTTAAAATTAAGGTTTTGAGATCCTGATGGAAAAAACATAATTTATGTAAGAACTTACCTGATAAATTCATTTCTTTCATATTAGCAAGAGTCCATGAGCTAGTGACGTATGGGAATGACGTATGGGATATACATTCCTACCAGGAGGGGCAAAGTTTCCCAAACCTCAAAATGCCTATAAATACACCCCTCACCACACCCACAATTCAGTTTAACGAATAGCCAAGAAGTGGGGTGATAAAAAAGTGCGAAAGCATATAAAATAAGGAATTGGAATAATTGTGCTTTATACAAAAATCATAACCACCACAAAAAAAGGGCGGGCCTCATGGACTCTTGCTAATATGAAAGAAATGAATTTATCAGGTAAGTTCTTACATAAATTATGTTTTCTTTCATGTAATTAGCAAGAGTCCATGAGCTAGTGACGTATGGGATAATGACTACCCAAGATGTGGATCTTTCCACACAAGAGTCACTAGAGAGGGAGGGATAAAATAAAGACAGCCAATTCCTGCTGAAAATAATCCACACCCAAAATAAAGTTTAACAAAAAACATAAGCAGAAGATTCAAACTGAAACCGCTGCCTGAAGTACTTTTCTACCAAAAACTGCTTCAGAAGAAGAAAATACATCAAAATGGTAGAATTTAGTAAAAGTATGCAAAGAGGACCAAGTTGCTGCTTTGCAGATCTGGTCAACCGAAGCTTCATTCCTAAACGCCCAGGAAGTAGAAACTGACCTAGTAGAATGAGCCGTAATTCTCTGAGGCGGAGTTTTACCCGACTCAACATAGGCAAGATGAATTAAAGATTTCAACCAAGATGCCAAAGAAATGGCAGAAGCTTTCTGGCCTTTTCTAGAACCGGAAAAGATAACAAATAGACTAGAAGTCTTACGGAAAGATTTCGTAGCTTCAACATAATATTTCAAAGCTCTAACAACATCCAAAGAATGCAACGATTTCTCCTTAGAATTCTTAGGATTAGGACATAATGAAGGAACCACAATTTCTCTACTAATGTTGTTGGAATTCACAACCTTAGGTAAAAATTCAAAAGAAGTTCGCAACACTGCCTTATCCTGATGAAAAATCAGAAAAGGAGACTCACAAGAAAGAGCAGATAATTCAGAAACTCGTCTGGCAGAAGAGATGGCCAAAAGGAACAAAACTTTCCAAGAAAGTAATTTAATGTCCAATGAATGCATAGGTTCAAACGGAGAAGCTTGAAGAGCTCCCAGAACCAAATTCAAACTCCAAGGAGGAGAAATTGACTTAATGACAGGTTTTATACGAACCAAAGCTTGTACAAAACAATGAATATCAGGAAGAATAGCAATCTTTCTGTGAAAAAGAACAGAAAGAGCAGAGATTTGTCCTTTCAAGGAACTTGCAGACAAACCCTTATCTAAACCATCCTGAAGAAATTGTAAAATTCTCAGTATTCTAAAAGAATGCCAAGAAAAATGATGAGAAAGACACCAAGAAATATAAGTCTTCCAGACTCTATAATATATCTCTCGAGATACAGATTTACGAGCCTGTAACATAGTATTAATGACAGAGTCAGAGAAACCTCTTTGACCAAGAATCAAGCGTTCAATCTCCATACCTTTAAATTTAAGGATTTCAGATCCTGATGGAAAAAGGGACCTTGTGACAGAAGGTCTGGTCTTAACGGAAGAGTCCACAGTTGGCAAGAGGCCATCCGGACAAGATCCGCATACCAAAACCTGTGAGGCCATGCCGGAGCTACCAGCAGAACAAACGAGCATTCCTTCAGAATCTTGGAGATTACTCTTGGAAGAAGAACTAGAGGCGGAAAGATATAGGCAGGATGATACTTCCAAGGAAGTGATAATGCATCCACTGCCTCCGCCTGAGGATCCCGGGATCTGGACAGATACCTGGGAAGTTTCTTGTTTAGATGGGACGCCATCAGATCTATTTCTGGAAGTTCCCACATTTGAACAATCTGAAGAAATACCTCTGGGTGAAGAGACCATTCGCCCGGATGCAACGTTTGGCGACTGAGATAATCCGCTTCCCAATTGTCTATACCTGGGATATGAACCGCAGAGATTAGACAGGAGCTGGATTCCGCCCAAACCAAAATTCGAGATACTTCTTTCATAGCCAGAGGACTGTGAGTCCCTCCTTGATGATTGATGTATGCCACAGTTGTGACATTGTCTGTCTGAAAACAAATGAACGATTCTCTCTTCAGAAGAGGCCAAAACTGAAGAGCTCTGAAAATTGCACGGAGTTCCAAAATATTGATCGGTAATCTCACCTCCTGAGATTCCCAAACTCCTTGTGCCGTCAGAGATCCCCACACAGCTCCCCAACCCGTGAGACTTGCATCTGTTGAAATTACAGTCCAGGTCGGAAGCACAAAAGAAGCCCCCTGAATTAAACGATGGTGATCTGTCCACCATGTTAGAGAGTGTCGAACAATCGGTTTTAAAGATATTGTTTGAGATATCTTCGTGTAATCCTTGCACCATTGCTTCAGCATACAGAACTGAAGAGGTCGCATGTGAAAACGAGCAAAGGGGATCGCGTCCGATGCAGCAGTCATAAGACCTAGAATTTCCATGCATAAGGCTACCGAAGGGAATGATTGTGACTGAAGGTTTCGACAAGCTGCAATCAATTTTAGACGTCTCTTGTCTGTTAAAGACAGAGTCATGGACACTGAATCCATCTGGAAACCCAGAAAGGTTACCCTTGTCTGAGGAATCAATGAACTTTTTGGTAAATTGATCCTCCAACCATGATCTTGAAGAAACAACACAAGTCGATTCGTATGAGTCCATTCGTAAATGTAAAGACTGAGCAAGTACCAAGATATCGTCCAAATAAGGAAATACCACAATACCCTGTTCTCTGATTACAGACAGAAGGGCACCGAGAACCTTTGTAAAAATTCTTGGAGCTGTAGCTAGGCCAAACGGCAGAGCCACAAACTGGTAATGCTTGTCCAGAAAAGAGAATCTCAGGAACTGATAATGATCTGGATGAATCGGAATATGCAGATATGCATCCTGTAAATCTATTGTGGACATATAATTCCTTTGCTGAACAAAAGGCAAGATAGTCCTTACAGTTACCATTTTGAACGTTGGTATCCGTACATAACGATTCAATATTTTTAGATCCAGAACTGGTCTGAAGGAGTTCTCCTCCTTTGGTACAATGAAGAGATTTGAATAAAACCCCATCCCCTGTTCCGGAACTGGAACTGGCATAATTACTCCAGTCAACTCTAGATCTGAAACACATTTCAGAAACGCTTGAGCTTTTACTGGATTTACTGGGACACGGGAAAGAAAAAATCTCTTTGCAGGAGGTCTCATCTTGAAACCAATTCTGTACCCTTCTGAAACAATGTTCTGAATCCAAAGATTGTGAACAGAATTGATCCAAATTTCCTTGAAAAAACGTAACCTGCCCCCTACCAGCTGAGCTGGAATGAGGGCCGCACCTTCATTTGGACTTAGAAGCAGGCTTTGCCTTTCTAGCTGGCTTGGATTTATTCCAGACTGGAGATGGTTTCCAAACTGAAACTGCTCCTGAGGATAAAGGATCAGGCTTTTGTTCTTTGTTGAAACGAAAGGAACGAAAACGATTATAAGCCCTACTTTTACCTTTAGATTTTTTATCCTGTGGTAAAAAAGTTCCTTTCCCACCAGTAACAGTTGAAATGATGGAATCCAACTGAGAACCAAATAATTTGTTACCCTGGAAAGAAATAGAAAGTAAAGTTGATTTAGAAGCCATATCAGCATTCCAAGTTTTAAGCCATAAAGCTCTTCTAGCTAAAATAGCTAGAGACATAAACCTGACATCAACTCTGATAATATCAAAAATGGCATCACAGATAAAATTATTAGCATGCTGAAGAAGAATAATAATATCATGAGAATCACGATGTGTTACTTGTTGCGCTAAAGTTTCCAACCAAAAAGTTGAAGCTGCAGCAACATCAGCCAAAGATATAGCAGGTCTAAGAAGATTACCTGAACACAGATAAGCTTTTCTTAGAAAGGACTCAATTTTCCTATCTAGAGGATCCTTAAACGAAGTACCATCTGACGTAGGAATAGTAGTACGTTTAGCAAGGGTAGAAATAGCCCCATCAACTTTAGGGATTTTGTCCCAAAATTCCAATCTGTCAGACGGCACAGGATATAAATGCTTAAAACGTTTAGAAGGAGTAAATGAATTACCCAATTTATCCCATTCTTTGGAAATTACTGCAGAAATAGCATTAGGAACAGGAAAAACTTCTGGAATAACCACAGGAGCTTTAAATACCTTATCCAAACGTTTAGAATTAGTATCAAGAGGACCAGAATCCTCTATTTCTAAAGCAATTAATACTTCTTTAAGTAAAGAACGAATAAATTCCATTTTAAATAAATATGAAGATTTATCAGCATCAACCTCAGAGACAGAATCCTCTGAACCAGAGGAGTCATCAGAATCAGAATGATGATGTTCATTTAAAAATTCATCTGTAGGGAGAGAAGTTTTAAAAGATTTTTTACGTTTACTAGAAGGAGAAATAACAGACATAGCCTTCTTAATGGATTCAGAAACAAAATCTCTTATATTATCAGGAACATTCTGCACCTTAGATGTTGAAGGAACTGCAACAGACAATGGTACTTTACTAAAGGAAATATTATCTGCTTTAACAAGTTTGTCATGACAATCAATACAAACAACAGCTGGAGAAATGGCTACCAAAAGTTTACAGCAGATACACTTAGCTTTGGTAGATTCAGCACTTGACAGCGATTTTCCTGTAGTATCTTCTGACTCAGATGCAACGTGAGACATCTTGCAATATGTAAGAGAAAAAACAACATATATATAAAGCAAAATTGATCAAATTCCTTAAATGACAGTTTCAGGAATGGGAAAAAATGCCAAAGAACAAGCTTCTAGCAACCAGAAGCAATAAAAAATGAGACTTAAATAATGAGGAGACTAAAGCGACGCCCATATTATTTGGCGCCTAAATGCTTTTGGCGCCAAAATGACGCCACATCCGGAACGCCGACATTTTTGGCGCGAAATAACGTCAAAAAATGACGTAACTTCCAGCGACACGTATGACGCCGGAAACGGAAATAGAATTTTTGCGCCAAAAAAGTCCGCGCCAAGAATGACGCAATAAAATGAAGCATTTTCAGCCCCCGCGAGCCTAATAGCCCACCGGGAAGAGTCAAATTTTTGAAGGTAAGAAAAAATGGTTAAATCAAAAATGCATTATCCCAAACATGAAACTGACTGTCTGAAAATAAGGAAAGTTGAACATTCTGAGTCAAGGCAAATAAATGTTTGAATACATATATTTAGAACTTTATAAACAAAGTGCCCAACCATAGCTTGGAGTGTCACAGAAAATAAGACTTACTTACCCCAGGACACTCATCTACATATAGCAGATAGCCAAACCAGTACTGAAACGAAAATCAGCAGAGGTAATGGTATATATAAGAGTATATCGTCGATCTGAAAAGGGAGGTAAGAGATGAATCTCTACGACCGATAACAGAGAACCTATGAAATAGACCCCGTAGAAGGAGATCACTGCATTCAAATAGGCAATACTCTTCTCACATCCCTCTGACATTCACTGCATGCTGAGAGGAAAACCGGGCTCCAACTTGCTGCGGAGCGCATATCAACGTAGAATCTAGCACAAACTTACTTCACCACCTCCATCGGAGGCAAAGTTTGTAAAACTGAATTGTGGGTGTGGTGAGGGGTGTATTTATAGGCATTTTGAGGTTTGGGAAACTTTGCCCCTCCTGGTAGGAATGTATATCCCATACGTCATTCCCATACGTCACTAGCTCATGGACTCTTGCTAATTACATGAAAGAAAAGAACCTTGAGACAGAAAGACTGGTCTTAACGGAAGAGTCCACAGCTGGCAAGAGGCCATCCGGACAAGATCCGCATACCAAAACCTGTGAGGCCATGCTGGAGCTACCAGCAGGACAAACGAGCATTCCTTTAGAATATTAGAAAATACGCTTGGAAGAAGAACTAGAGGCGGAAAGATATAGGCAGGATGACACTTGTAAGGAAGAGATAATGCATCCACTGCCTCCGCCCGAGGATCCCTGGATCCGGACAAATACCAGGGAAGTTTCTTGTTTAGATGAGAAGCCATCAGATCTATTTCTGAGAGTTCCCACATTTGAACAATCTGAGGAAATACCTCTGGGTGAAGACTATTTGCCCAGTTGCAACGTTTGGCGACTGAGATAATCCGCTTTCCAATTGTCCATACCTGGGATATGAACCGCAGAGATTAGACAGGAGCTGGATTCCGCCCAAACCAAAATTCGAGATACTTCTTTCATAGCCAGAGGACTGTGAGTCCCTCCTTGATGATTGATGTATGCCACAGTTGTGACATTGTCTATCTGAAAACAAATGAACAACTCTCTCTTCAGAAGAGGCCAAGACTGAAGAGCTCTGAAATTGCACGGAGTTCCAAAATATTGATCGGAAATCTCACCTCCTGAGATTCCCAAACCCCTTGTGCCGTCAGATACCCCCACACAGCTCCCCAACCTGTAAGACTTGCATCTGTTGAGATTATAGTCCAGGTCGGAAGAACAAAGAAGCCCCCTGAACTAAACGATGGTGATCTGCCCACCATGTCAGAGAGTGTCGTATAATCGGTTTAAAGATATTAATTGAGATATCTTTGAGTAATCCCTGCACCATTGGTTCAGCATACAGAGCTGAAGAGGTCGCATGTGAAAACGAGCAAAGGAGATCGCATCTGATGCAGCAGTCCTAAGACCTAAAATTTCCATGCATAAGGCTACCAAAGGGAATGATTGTGACTGAAGGTTTTGACAAGCTGATATCAATGTTAAACTTCTCATGTCTGACAAGGACAGAGTCATAGACACTGAATCTATTCTAGAAACCTAAAAAGGTTACACTTGTCTGAGGAATCAATGAACTGATTGGTAAATTGATCCTCCAACCATGAACTTGAAGAAACAACACAAGTCGATTCGTATGAGATTCTTCGAAAATGAGAAGACTGAGCAAGTACCCAGATATTGTCCAATAAGGAAATACCAAAAAACCCTGTTCTCTGATTACAGAAAGAAGGGCACCGAGAACCTTTGAAAAAAATTCTTGGAACTGAGGCTAGGCCAAACGGTAGAGCCACAAAACTGGTAATGCTAGTCTAAAAAGAGAATCTCAGACACTAAAAGTGATCTGGATGAATCGGAATATGTAGATACACATCCTGTAAATCTATTGTAGACATATAATGCCCTTGCTAAACAAAAGGCAGGACAGTCCTACAGTAACCATCTTGAATGTTGGTATCCTTACATAACAATTCAATATTGATAGATCCGGAACTGGTCTGAAGGAATTGACCTTCTTTGGTACAATGAAGAGATAAAATAAAACCCCAGCCCCTGTTCCAGAACAGGAACTGGCATAATTACTCCAGCCAACTCTAGATCTGAAACACATTTCAGAAATGCTGAGCCTTTGCTGTGTTAACTGGGACACGGGAAAGAAAAAAATCTCTTAGCAGGAGGCCTTAACTGAAGCCAATTCTGTACCTTTCTGAAACCAGAAATTGAGAACGGAATTGATCAAAATTTCTTTGAAGAAAACGTAATCTGCCCCATACCAGCTGAGCTGGAATAAGGTCCGCACCTTCATGGGTACTTAGGAGCTGGCTATAGGTTTTCTAAAAGGCTTGGATATATTCCAAACTGGAAATAGTTTCCAAACTGATACCGCTCCTGAGAATGAAGGATCAGGCTTTTGTTCCTTATTGTGAGGAAAGGAACGAAATGATTATTAGACCTAAATTTACCTTAGATTTTTTATCCTTTGGAAAAAAAGTTCCCTTCCTTCCAGAAACAGTTGAAATAATAATTTATTACCCTGGAAAGAAAGGGAAAGCAAAGTTGACTTAGAAGACATATCAGTATTCCAAGTTTAATCCATAAAGCTTTTCTAGCTAAAATAGCTAGAGACATATACCTGACATCAACTCTAATGATATCAAAAGATGGTATCACCAATAAAATTATTAGCATGTTATAGAATAATAATAATGCTATAAAATTATGATCTGTTACTTGTTGCGCTAAAGCTTCTAACCAAAAAGTTGAAGCTGCAGCAACATCCGCTAAAAATATAGCAAGTCTAAGAAGATTACCTGAACATAAGTAAGCTTTTCTTAGAAAGGATTCAATTTTCCTATCTAAAGGATCCTTAAATGAATTACTATCTGCCGTAGGAATAGTAGCACATTTAGCAGGAGTAGAGACAGCCCCATAACCTTAGGGATTTTGTCCCAAAAAAACTCTAATCTGTCAGATGGCACAGGATATAATTGTTTAAACGTTTAGAAGGAGTAAAAGAATTACCCAAATTATTCCATTCCCTGGAAATTACTTCAGAAATAGCATCAGGGAGATTAAACACTTCTGGAATAACTACAGGAGATTTAAAAACCTTATTTAAACGTTTAGATTTAGAATCAAGAGGACCAGAATCCTCTATTTCTAATGCAATTAATACTTCTTTAAATAAAGAACGAATAAATTCCATCTTGAACAAATACAAAGATTTATCAGCATCAACCTCTGAGACAGAAACCTCTGAACCAGAAGAACCATTATCAGTATCAGAATGATGATGTTCATTTAAAAATTCATCTGAAAAAAGAGAAGTTTTAAAAGACTTTTATGTAAACTAGAAGGAGAAATAACAGACATAGCCTTCTTAATGGATTTAAAAAATAAAATCTCTTATGTTTATCAGGAACACTCTGAAAATTAGATGTTGACGGAACAGCAACAGGTAATGTAACAGTACTAAAGGAAATTTTATCTGCATTAATAAGTTTGTCATGACATGCAATACAAACAACAGCTGGAGAAACAGATACCAAAAATTATAGCAGATACACTTAGCTTGGTAGCTCCAGCAGTAGACAGCGATTTTCCTGTAGTATCTTCTGACTCAGATGCAACGTGAGACATCTTGCAATATGTAAGAGAAAAAACAACATATAAAGCAAAATTGATCAAATTCCTTAAATGACAGTTTCAGGAATGGGAAAAAATGCCAAAGAACAAGCTTCTAGCAACCAGAAGCACTGAAAAAATAAGACTTAAATAATGTGGAGACAAAAGCGACGCCCTTATTTTTTAGCGCCAAATAAGACGCCCACATTATTTGGCGCCTAAATGCTTTTGGCGCCAAAAATGACGCCACATCCGGAACGCCGACATTTTTGGCGCAAAATAACGTCAAAAAATGACGCAACTTCCGGCGACACGTATGACGCCGGAAACGGAAAAGATTTTTTGCGCCAAAAAAGTCCGCGCCAAGAATGACGCAATAAAATGAAGCATTTTCAGCCCCCGCGAGCCTAACAGCCCACAGGAAAAAAAGAGTCAAATTTTTGAAGGTAAGAAAAAATGATTAATTCAAATGCATTATCCCAAATATGAAACTGACTGTCTGAAAAATAAGGAAAGTTGAACATTCTGAGTCAAGGCAAATAAATGTTTGAATACATATATTTAGAACTTTATAAACAAAGTGCCCAACCATAGCTTAGAGTGTCACAGAAAATAAGATTTACTTACCCCAGGACACTCATCTACATGTTTGTAGAAAGCCAAACCAGTACTGAAACGAGAATCAGCAGAGGTAATGGCATATATAAGAGTATATCGTCGATCTGAAAAGGGAGGTAAGAGATGAATCTCTACGACCGATAACAGAGAACCTATGAAATAGACCCCGTAGAAGGAGATCACTGCATTCAAATAGGCAATACTCTCCTCACATCCCTCTGACATTCACTGCACGCTGAGAGGAAAACCGGGCTCCAACTTGCTGCGGAGCGCATATCAACGTAGAATCTAGCACAAACTTACTTCACCACCTCCATCGGAGGCAAAGTTTGTAAAACTGAATTGTGGGTGTGGTGAGGGGTGTATTTATAGGCATTTTAAGGTTTGGGAAACTTTGCCCCTCCTGGTAGGAATGTATATCCCATACGTCACTAGCTCATGGACTCTTGCTAATTACATGAAAGAAAACTACCTTATCTGAATGAAAAATAAGGTAAGGAGACTCTTATTGCAAAGCCGAGAGCTCTGACACTCTGCGAGCAGAAGAAATAGCAACCAGAAATAAAACTTTCCAAGATAACAACTTAATATCTAAGGAAAGCATAGGCTCAAACAGAGTCCCTTGAAGAACTTTAAAGGGACAGTATACACTCATTTTCATATAACTGCATGTAATAGACACTACTATAAAGAATAATATGCACAGATACTGATATAAAAATCCAGTATAAAACTGTTTAAAAACTTACTTAGAAGCTGTCAGTTTGGCTCTGTTGAAAAGGTAGATGAAAGGCCACTGCAAGTGGCAAATAAGACACTCCCCCCTCCCCCTTCTTTTGCATATGAAAAGACCCTTTACACAAACAGGAGCAAGCTGGAGTAGGTAGTCGAGCGTATTCACATAAAACTTTGGGGCTTGGTTAGGAGTCTGAAAATCAGAGCAATGTTATTTAAAAATAAGCAAAACTATACATTAATTTAAAAAAAAAAACTTTATGGGCTATATAAATAGATTATCTACAAAACATTTATGCAAAGAAAAAATGAGTGTATAATGTCCCTTTAAGCACTAAATTCAGACTCCATGGAGGAGTAACTGGCTTGAACACAGGCTTGATCCTGACCAAGGCCTGACAAAATGATTGTACATCTGGAACATCTGCCAGATGTTTGTGTAACAAAATAGATAAGGCAGAGATTTGCCCCTTTAGGGAACTTGTTGATAATCCTCTCTCCAAACCCCCTTGGAGAAATGACAAAATTCTAGGAATCCTAACTCTACTCCGTGAGTAGCCCTTGGATTCACACCAATAGAGATATTTATGCCATATCCTATGGTAAATCTTTCTAGTTACAGGCTTACAAGCCTGAATCATGGTCTCTAAGACCGATCCTGAAAAACCCGCTTGGATAAAATTAAGCGTTCAATCTCCAAGCAGTCAGTCTCAGAGAAACTAGATTTGGGTGAAGGAAGGGCCCTTGAATTAGAAGGTCCTTCCTCAACGGAAGTCTCCAAGGTGGCAGAGATGACATGTCCACCAGATTTGCATACCAAATCCTGCGAGGCCAAGCTGGTGCAATGAGGATCACTGATGCCTTCTCCTGCTTGATTCGAGCAATGACTCCAGGAAGAGCAAACTGAGGAAATAGGTATGCTAGACTGAAGGTCCACTGGACCACCAGAGCATCTATCAGTTCCGCCCGGGGGTCCCTGGACCTCAACCCATATCTCAGGAGCTTGGCATTCTGTCTAGATGCCATGAGATCCAATTCCGGCTGACCCCACTTGAGAATCAGGTCTGAGAACACATCCGGATGGAGTCCCCACTGCCCCGGATGAAAGGTTTGCCTGCTCAGGAAGTCTGCCTCCCAGTTGTCCACCCCTGGGATGTGGATCGCGAACAGACAGCAAGAGTGGGATTCCGCCCACTGAATTATTTTGGTTACCTCATTCATCGCTAAGGAACTCCTCATTCCTCCCTGATGATTGATGCACGCCACTGAAGTTATGTTGTCCGACTGGAACCTGTTGAACTGGACCGAGGCTAACTGGGGCCAGGCCAGAAGAGCATTGAAGATCACTCTCAGTTCCAGAATGTTTATAGGTAGAACAGACTCTGACTGAGTCCAAACTCCCTGAGCCTTTAGGCAGCCCCAGACGGCTCCAAATCCCTGAAGGCTGGCATCTGTTGTCATAATTACCCAAGATGGCCTGCGAAAGATGACCCTGAGACAACCACCATTGAAGAGAATCCCTCGTCTCCTGCTCCAGAAGTTTTCAAGGAGACAAATCTCCGTCCCATTGCCTGAGCATGTTTAACTGCAGGGGTCTGAGATGGAACTGAGCAAACAGGATGATGTCCATTGCCGCTACCATCAGCCTGATTACCTCCATGCACTGAGCCACTGATGGTCGAGGAGTGGACTGAAGAGCTAGACAAGTATTGAAAATCTTTGAGTTCCTGACTTCTGTCAGAAAAATCTTCATTGATAGGGAATCTATTATGGTTCCCAGGAAAGTTACCCTTGTATTTGGGATTAAGGAACTCTTTCCCAAATTTACCTTCCAGCCGTAGAGATCGCAGGAAGGATAACAACATTTCCGTGTGGAATCCTGCTTGTTGTAAAAATGGCGCCTGGACTAGGATGTCGTCCAGATAGAGCGTCACTGCAATGCCCCGTAACCAGAGCACCTCCAACAGCGAACCAAGAACCTTTGAGAAACTTCTGGGAGCTGTGGCAAGACCGAAGGGCAGAGTACCGAATTGGAAGAATTTGTCTAGAAAGGCAAACCTTAGAAAACCTGTGATAATCCCTGTGAATGGGAACATGCAAGTATGCATCCTTTAAATCCACAGATGTCATAAATTGACTCTCTTGGACCAAAGGGAGAATGGAATGAATAGTTTCTATCTTGAAGGACGGTACTCTGAGGTATTTGTTTAGACTTTTGAGATCTAAAATAGGCCTGAAAGTTCCCTCTTTTTTGAGAACCACGAACAGATTGGAATAAAATACCAGACCCCGTTCCTGAACTAGAACAGGAACTATCACTCCCAGGTTGGAGAGGTCTCTTACACAGTGTAAGAACACCTCTCTCTTTGTCTGGTCTACAGATAATCTTGATAGCAGAAATCTGCCTCTGTGAGGAAAACTTTTGATTCAATAGCAGGTTTCTTGGATTGTTTTCCCTTATTCGAAGACTGATTGGGTCTCCATGAAGGTTTAGACTGTTCCTGTTTGGAGGCGGAAGAATTTCCGTTGAAATTTCAAAATGAACGAAAATTACTCTGTCGTCCCTTTTGTTTGTTTCTCTTGTCCTGAGGGAGGAGACCCTTACCTCCAGTAATATCAGAGATTATTTCCATCAAGCCAGGTCCAAACAAGGTCTTCCCCTTGTAAGGAATCGCTAAAAGCTTAGACTTTGAGGATACATTCGCAGACCAAGGCTAACCATAAGGCTCTGTGAGAAAACCATAACGCTCTGTGAGAAACCTGAAATCTTTGCTCCCACTTTGATAACTTGAAGGGAAGCATCTGTAATAAAGGAATTAACCAATTTAAGAGCTTTTATCCTATCCTGGATTTCATCCAGGGGAGGAGTTTATGTCCTAATAGCATCAGACAACGCATCAAACCAATATGCCGCCGCACTAGTGACGGTAGCAATGCACACAGCTTGCTGCCATTGTAAACCCTTGTGTACATAAATCTTTTTGAGTAACCCCTCTAATTTTTTGTCCCTAAGATCTTTTAAAGTACAACTATCCTCTATGGGTATTTCTACAACTACTATGGGTAGTTCTCTTAGCTAAAGTGGAAACAGCTCCTTCCACCTTGGGGACTGTTTGCCAAGCCTCCTTAACCGAGTCGGCTATGGGAAACATCTTTTTAAATATAGGAGATGGAGAAAAAGGTATACCCGGTCTTTCCCACTCCTTAGCAATGATCTCAGAAGCTCGGTCTGGTACCGGAAAAACCTTTATCGAGGAAGATACCTCAAAATATTTGTTCAGTTTACTGGATTTTCTGGGGATTAACAACGACGAGGAGTCGCTGTCGTCCAGAATAGTCAAAACCTCCTTAAGTAACAGACGGAGGTGTTCTATCTTAAACCTGAAGGATACAACTTCAGTATCGCAAAGAGGAATTACACTGTCAGAATCTGAAATTTCACCTTCAGATGCTACAACGTTATCCTCCTCCTCAGGCTTCTGGGAGGGGACATCTGAAATAGCAACAACTGCGACAGAAACCTCGCTTACTGAATGTTTTATTTTCCTCTTACGCTTTCCCTGCAACATAGGGAAAGCAGACAACGCATCTGAAACTGCAAAAGACATAAGAGAAGCGATGTCTTTAAAAGTAACTCCAGCAGGAGCTAGAGAGGAAGCGCAGGGCACTGCATGTGAGGGCGGTAAAATCTGGGACACTTGAGGAGAAAGCTGCGGCATATATTGAACATTGTCATTAGATTTCTGACCAGCATCCTCTTTAGAAAATGTTGGTTCAGCAAAATGTCTATCCCTGCAGCTTAAAGTTCTCTTAATACATGAGTAACAGAAAGGGATTGAAGAATCTTTTCTAACACCTCACTTTACCACTTCCTATCACTAACATAGGCAAAGAGAATGACTGGAGTGGGAGGGAGGGGAGGAGCTATTTGGCAGCTCCGCTGTGGTGCTCTTTGCCGCCTCCTGCTGGCCAGGAGGTGAATATCCCATTAGCAATTAAGATGATCCGTGGACTCATCGTGTCATAAAAAATAAATAAGGAATGAGTGTGGTGGGAGGTGTATTAATAGGCATTTAGAGGTTTGGGAAACTTTTATCCCTCCTGGTAGGAATGTGTATCCCATACGTCACTAGCTCATTGACTCCTGCCACTTACATGAATAAAAGGGAAAGTCTGCCCCTTACCTGATCCAGGACAGGACCGGGGGCAATCCCTTCATGCTCATTTAGAATCCATGGAAGGCTTCTTGGCTCGTTTCCCCTTATTCCAAGGCTGACTGTACTTCCATGAGGTCTTCGATTGCTCCGGCTTGGAAGAAGAGGAGGAAGACTATCTTGCTTTGAAATTACGAAAGGAATGAAAATTAGAATTCTGGCGACCCTTAGGTCTATTCTTCTTGTCCTGAGGTAGGAAAGATCCCTTTCCACCTGTAATCTCAGAAATTATCTCCGCCAGACCAGGACCAAACAAACTAGTACCCTTATAAGGTAAGGACAAAAGCTTGGACTTGGAAGTTACATCAGCCGACCAAGATTTTAACCACAAAGCTCTGCGAGCTAAAACCACAAAGCTAGACATTTTGGTTCACAGCCTAGTCACTTGCATGTTGGCATCACAGATAAAAGTATTGGCCAGTTTAAGAGCCTTGATCCTATCTTGGATCTCCTCTATAGTAGTCTCTTCTGAAATCAGCTTAGACAAAGCATCGCACCAATAAGATGCTGCTCCCGCAACCGTAGCAATAGTCGCAGCAGGTTGCCACTGTAATCCCTGATGAATGTACATCTTTTTTAAGTAAGCCTCTAGCTTCTTATCCATGGGATACTATAAGAATAGTAGTTTTTTGGCTAAAGTAGAAATCGCTCCTTCTACCTTAGGAACAGTGCGCCACGAGTCACAAATGGAGTCAGCAACAGGAAACATTTTTTTTAAAACAGGGGAAGGGGAAAAAGGAATCCCTGGCTTATCCTATTCCTGAGCTATAATTTCGGACATCTTGTCTGGAACAGGAAAAAATTCCACAGAAGAGGGGAAATCATAAACTCTATTTTAGTTTACTTTCCTTTTTAGGGTTGACAACGACAGAAGGTTTGGAGTCGTCCAAAGTAGCTAGAACCTCCCTCAGAAGAAACCGGGAGGTGTTCAAGCTTAAATTTGAAATGAACTTCTTCAGATTCTGCAGAATCTTCCCCTATTATGTCAGAGTCTGAGATCTCACCCTCAGAAGCTACTGAGGTATCCTCCTCATCAGACATATGAGAGAGGTAGACCAGCGCAGATTTAGTGGGGTCAGGAACCTTACTAGCAGAAAATATTTTAGATTTCCTCTTACACTTACCCGTAGCAGGGAAAGCAGATAAAGCTGCAGATACCTCAGAAGTTATCTGTGCAGCAAAATCCCCTGGTAAATAAACACCCCCAGGAGGATGAGAGGAAACACCAGGCACTGTATGTGAAACTATTAAGGCTTGGGACGTTTGTAGAGAAAGCTAAGGCATGTCATGCACAGCATTATCCTGAGAGACACTTGTCCCAGAAGGGAGTAATTTGTCATTAAATTTTAAAGTTTTAGCTAAGCATGAGGAACAAAATTGCATAGGCAGAACAATTTGGGCCTCTGAACATAGAAAGCATTTATTCAAAGTAATAGAAGGATCCTGTTCTGTGTCCATAGTTACAGAAACCAGCTCCCAATAATAATGTCAAGATTAAATTTCAAATAAAAAATTATATATGTACAGTTCCCGCAGAACATTAACGTAACTTTAGATATTAAAAAGTTTATTTGACTTAGGAAAAAAAGTAATCTGTCACGCTTTTAAACAACCTCAGATTACCTGAGGCTCCTACCGTTATGGGAACTGAAAACACCACTAGTAATAGGAAGCAAGACTCTCCAGCTGATCAGAGTTCCTCTCCTCCTAGCAGAAAATCAGATCGTCAAATAACTAGCCGCAAAGCCGAAACTCCAAGACTAACTAAGCTCCGCTCTTCACAAGAACACGGAAGAGCGGAGAGTCACGTGAGCGGACTTGAGAAAAAGAAACTGCGCCACAGGAATTACAAGCACGTGTTTCTAAAAGTAAAAAAAAAAAAAGTAAAAAGTAAAAAAGTATTTTAAATTCCTTAACCCGAATCAGGGCTTTATAAAGAAGGGGGAAATATTAGAACCCCTTAATAACCCTTCAACCAGTGTCAAATAAAGGGAAAACTTTTAGCATAGCTTTTCATTAACCCCTTAAGTCTCTCTCAGTCACAGAAAACATACAAAGTGCCTGCAAAACTTCCCATTAATGTACTCTCAATAAAAAAAAAAGGATAGACTATGTCCCAAAATAGATCCACTTGAGGGTTAACCTCTAAAGTGCTGTCCTTAAGTACCTAGAAGGCAAAGGAACTTACCTGTGGAGTCAGCTGCAGGACAGACAACAGCAACTTAGGTGTGACAGGCACTCCACTCCCTGTCAGGGACCTGTAGGAAAAAGAAAGAACAGAATAACCAACCCTGGCTTTCTGCAAAGGGGTAGCAAAGGTGTTAAAAGTAAAGCAAAGACAACCTCACAGCCTTCTAACTGCTAAAAGCCACCACTACTCTTACTAAAGAGATTTGACGTGGACACAGTTAGACCCCAATCCTTGCTTGCAGGGAAAAGTACCCATTAAAGGATTACATCTTCTCAGACACTCATCTTCGCCATCCTCCCGATCACAGAGGCAAAGAATGACTGGAGGTTATGGGTAAGGGAAGTGACACTTAAAGTGAAGGTCAATTTTCATGTGAAAGTGCCCGTTTTTAAATTTTTTTTATTAAAAACAAGGGCACTTTCATTCATGAAAATTGACATTTCAGGCATTTTTTTTAAATATACCTACCTTTTCTTCTTGAAGCCGCTCCAGTGCTTCACCAGCCCGTCGCAAGCCTCTTCATACGTCAGCAATGACGATTCCGACATCCTCCAATCATGGCTTCCCTCCCGTGGTAATCATTGCTTAAGGCAATGCAGTGATTGGAGGAAGCCGGTTTCGTCACTGCTGGGTAAGTAAACCAGGAAAAAGCAGACGTGGCATCGATTCAGAACGGCGATACAGCGTTTCAGAAGAACAACGTAAGTATTTTTAAAATACGGTGCAATGTCAATTTTCATGAATGAAAGTGCCCATGTTTTTAATAGTTTTTTTTTTAAAAAAACAGAATTTATGTTTACCTGATAAATTTCTTTCTCCAACCGTGTGTCCGGTCCACGGCTTCATCCTTACTTGTGGGAATATTCTCTTCCCCAACAGGAAATGGCAAAGAGAGCACAGCAAAAGCTGCCCATATAGCCCCCCCTCTGGCTCCGCCCCCCAGTCATTCAACCGACGGTTAGGAGAAAAAGGAGAAACCATAGGGTGCCGTGGTGACTGTAGTGTATAAAGAAAGAAATTCATCAAACCTGATTAAAAACCAGGGCGGGCCGTGGACCGGACACACCGTTGGAGAAAGAAATTTATCAGGTAAACATAAATTCTGTTTTCTCCAACATTGGTGTGTCCGGTCCACGGCTTCATCCTTACTTGTGGGAACCAATACCAAAGCTTTAGGACAAGGATGAAGGGAGGGAGCAAACCAAGTTACCTAAACGGAAGGCACCACGGCTTGCAAAACCTTTCTCCCAAAAATAGCCTCAGAAGAAGCATAAGTATCGAATTTGTAAAATTTGGCAAAAGTATGCAGAGAAGACCAAGTCGCTGCCTTACAGATCTGATCAACAGAAGTCTCGTTCTTAAAAGCCCAAGTGGAAGCCACAGCTCTAGTAGAATGCGCTGTAATTCGTTCAGGAGGCTGCCGTCCGGCAGTCTCATAAGCCAATCGGATGATGCTTTTCAGCCAAAAAGAAAGAGAGGTAGCAGTAGCTTTCTGCCCTCTCCTCTTACCAGAATACACAACAAACAAAGATGAAGTCTGTCTGAAATCCTTTGTTGCTTCTAAATAGAACTTTAAAGCACGGACCACATCTAGATTGTGTAACAAGCGTTCCTTCTTTGAAACTGGATTCGGACACAGAGAAGGAACAACAATTTCCTGGTTGATATTCCTGTTGGAAACGACCTTTGGAAGAAAACCAGGCTTGGTACGTAAAACTACCTTATCTGTATGGAATACCAGATAGGGAGAAGTACATTGCAAAGCAGATAATTCAGAAACTCTTCTAGCAGAAGAAATAGCAACCAAAAACAGAACTTTCCAAGATAGTAACTTAATATCTATGGAATGCATGGGTTCAAACGGAACCCCCTGAAGAACTGAAAGAACTAAATTTAGACTCCAAGGAGGAGTCATGGGTCTGTAAACAGGCTTGAGTCTAACTAACGCCTGTACAAACGCCTGTACATCTGGCACTGCTGCCAGACGTTTGTGTAACAAAACAGACAGAGCAGATATCTGTCCTTTTAAGGAACTAGCTGACAAACCTTTATCCAGACCTTCTTGGAGAAAGGAAAGTATCCTAGGGATTTTAATTCTACTCCAAGGGAACCCCTTGGATTTGCACCAACAGATATATTTTTGCCATATCTTATGGTAAATCTTCCTAGTTACAGGTTTTCTGGCTTGAACCAGAGTATCTATGACTGAATCTGAAAACCCACGCTTAGATAGAATCAAGCATTCAATTTCCAAGCAGTCAGTTGGAGAGAGACTAGATTTGGATGTTCGAACAGACTTTGTACCAGAAGATCCTGTCTCAAAGGTAGCTTCCATGGTGGAGCCGATGACATATTCACCAGGACTGCATACCAAGTCCTGCGTGGCCACGCAGGGGCTATTAGGATTACTGAGGCCTGCTCCTGTTTGATACTGGCTACAAGCCTGGGAAGGAGAGGAAACGGTGGGAACACATAAGCTAGGCTGAACGACCAAGGCGCCACTAATGCGTCTACCAGTGTCGCCTTGGGGTCCCTGGATCTGGATCCGTATCGAGGAACCTTGGCGTTCTGGCGAGACGCTATCAGGTCCATATCTGGAATGCCCCATAGTTGGGTTAACTGGGCAAAAACCTCCGGGTGGAGTTCCCACTCCCCCGGATGAAAAGTCTGGCGACTCAGATAATCTGCCTCCCAGTTGTCCACACCTGGGATCTGAATTGCAGATAGGTGGCAGGAGTGATCTTGGATACCTCTCTCATCGCTAAGGAACTCTTTGTTCCCCCCTGATGATTGATGTACGCTACAGTCGTCATGTTGTCCGACTGGAACCTTATGAATTTGGCCTTTGCTAGGAGAGGCCACACCAGGAGAGCATTGAATATCGCTCTCAGTTCTAAAATGTTTATCGGGAGAAGAGACTCTTCTCGAGACCATAGACCTTGAGCTTTCAGAGATTCCCAGACCGCACCCCAGCCTAAGAGACTGGCGTCGGTCGTGACAATGACCCATTCTGGTCTGCGGAAACTCATTCCCTGAGACAGGTGATCGTGAGACAACCACCAGCAGAGAGAATCCCTGTTTACCTGGTCTACTTGAATCTGGGGAGACAAGTCTGCATAGTCCCCATTCCACTGATTGAGCATGCACAGTTGTAATGGTCTTAGATGAATTCGAACAAAAGGAACTATGTCCATTGCTGCAACCATCAATCCTACTACTTCCATGCACTGAGCTATGGAAGGCTGAGGAATAGAGTGAAGAACTTGACAAGCGTTTAGAAGCTTTAACTTTCTGACCTCTGTCAGGAAGATCTTCATTTCTAAAGAATCTATTATTGTTCCCAAAA
This sequence comes from Bombina bombina, assembly GCF_027579735.1. Taxonomy (NCBI): domain Eukaryota; kingdom Metazoa; phylum Chordata; class Amphibia; order Anura; family Bombinatoridae; genus Bombina; species Bombina bombina. Next base: position 268,683,533 of record NC_069505.1, on the reverse strand, counting down.
AGGGAACTCTTGTTGACGGGGACAGGGAACTCTTTTCTACTTTCACCTTCCACCCGTGAGACCTGAGAAAGGCTAGAACAATGTCTGTATGAGCCTTTGCTTTGGAAAGAGACGACGCTTGGATTAGAATGTTGTCTAGATAAGGTGCTACAGCAATGCCCCTCGGTCTTAGAACCGCTAGAAGGGACCCTAGCACCTTCGTGAAAATTCTGGGAGCAGTGGCTAAACCGAATGGAAGAGCCACGAACTGGTAATGTTTGTCCAAAAAGGCGAACCTCAGGAACTGATGATGATCTTTGTGGATAGGAATATGCAGGTACGCATCCTTTAAATCCACGGTAGTCATATATTGACCTTCCTGGATTGTTGGTAAGATTGTCCGAATGGTTTCCATTTTGAATGATGGAACTCTGAGGAATTTGTTTAGGATTTTTAGATCCAGAATTGGCCTGAAAGTTCCCTCTTTTTTGGGAACTACAAACAGATTTGAGTAAAAACCCAGACCTTGTTCCACTGTTGGAACTGGGTTTATCACTCCCATTTTTAATAGGTCTCCTACGCAATGTAAGAATGCCTGTCTCTTTATCTGGTCTGAAGATAAGCGAGACATGTGGAACCTTCCCCTTGGAGGGAGTTCCTTGAACTCTAGAAGATACCCCTGAGAGACTATTTCTAGCGCCCAGGGATCCGGAACGTCTCTTGCCCAAGCCTGAGCGAAGAGAGAAAGTCTGCCCCCCAAGAGATCCGGTCCCGGATCGGGGGCTACCCCTTCATGCTGTCTTGGTAGCAGCAGCAGGCTTCTTGGCCTGTTTACCCTTATTCCAGCCTTGCCATGGTTTCCATGCTGGTTTAGGCTGGGAAGAGTTGCCTTCTTGTCTGGAGGCCGCAGAGTTAGGATTCGGTCCGTTCCTGAAATTGCGAAAGGAACGAAAATGGATTGGATTTGTTCTTAGCCTTGAAAGGCCTATCCTGTGGAAGGGCATGTCCCTTTCCACCAGTAATGTCCGAAATAATCTCTTTCAATTCCGGCCCGAAAAGGGTCTTACCCTTGAAAGAAATATTAAGCAATTTATTCTTGGACGACACATCCGCCGACCAGGATTTTAGCCAGAGCGCTCTGCGCGCCACTATTGCAAAACCTGAATTTTTCGCCGCTAACTTAGCCAATTGGAAAGCGGCATCCAAAATAAAAGAATTAGCCAATTTTAGTGCGTGAATTCTGTCCATGACTTCATCATATGGAGTCTCTTTTTGGAGCGATTTTTCTAGTTCCTCGAACCAAAAATACGCTGCCGAGGTGACAGGAATAATGCACGAGATTGGTTGAAGAAGGAAACCTTGTTGAACAAATATCTTTTTTAGCAATCCTTCCAATTTTTTATCCATAGGATCTTTAAAAGCACAACTGTCCTCAACAGGAATAGTTGTGCGCTTAGCTAATGTTGACACTGCCCCCTCCACCTTAGGAACCGTTTGCCATGCGTCCTTTCTAGGGTCAACCATGGGGAACATTTTCTTGAATATAGGAGGCGGAACAAAAGGTATACCTGGCTTTTCCCACTCCTTAGTCACTATGTCCGCCACCCGCTTGGGTATCGGAAAGGCATCAGCGTGCACTGGGACCTCTAAGAATTTGTCCATCTTGCACAATTTCTCTGGAATTACCAAAGAATCACAGTCATCGAGAGTAGTTAGGACCTCCTTAAGCAGGGCGCGGAAATGTTCTAACTTAAATTTAAATAGTATGACATCAGTGTCTGCCTGCTGAGAAACTTTTCCTGAATCAGAAATTTACCCCTCAGACAGACCCTCCCTCGCTACCAATTCGGATTGATGTGAGGGTACAACTGATAAATTGTCCTCAGCGCCAACCTGCTCATCTTCTGTATTTAAAACTGAGCTATCACACTTTCTAGGATAGGATGGCAGTTTGGTTAACAGATTTGCTATAGAATTATCCATTACTGTTGTTAATTGTTGAATAGTAACAAGCATTGGCGCGCTAGATGTACTAGCCTGCGCGGGCAAAACTGGTGTTGATACAGAAGGAGAGGATGAAGAACTATCCCCACTACCTTCATTAGAAGAATCATCTTGGGCAATCTTATTCAATGTGTCAGGACTGTCCGTACTTTGTTTGGACGCTATGACACAATTTGCACATACATTAACAGGGGGAACCACCTTGGCTTTCATACACACAGAACATAAGTTATCTGAAGGTATAGACATGTTAGACAGACTTTGGCAGGCTAATAATGCAATAAAAACGTTTTTAGAGCAAAGCGTTACTGTCCCTTTAAATAATAAACAGACACACTTTATTTCTGATATGTTGGAAAACAATGAAGGCAATGTCCGATTTTTACAAAATTTTTACCCCAGAGTCCTAATGCCTTGAAAGTATTGCACACCAAGTTTCAAGACTTTAACCCTAACAATGAGCAAACCGGAGCTATTTGTTTAATTTAAACAATTTTAGTACACTACAATCACAGCCACAGCCTTGCTGCGGCTCTTTACCTTCCCTGAGAGTTATTCAGCCCTGAAATAAACCTTCCTGAGTCCGTTTTTTGAAGCCACAAGACCCCTCACATGAAGCTGCATGCACTGCCATGGAAGTAAACTGCGCAATTGAGGCGTGAAAACGGGGCCTCCTTCCTCTGCATACCAGAGTGAAGGGGCCTTTCTGAGAGAAATAGTAGTCTAACTAAATGCCAGGCGAATAAAAACGTTCCCAAAAGTGCTTTTACATACTCAAAAACACTGCCAAACATGAAATAAATCAATCGATTTAGCCCACAATAGTGTCAACCAGTATAGAGCCCAATAATAAGCCTTAATCTGTTATAAGTCTAAGAAAATGGCTTACTTACCCCTTAAGGGAAAACTGACAGTCTTCTAGCATTACCAGGTCTTGTTAGAAATATGATTGATCATACCTGTAGCAGATAAGCCTGCAAACTCTTCCCCCCAACTGAAGTTATCTGGTTTCAACAGTCCTGCGTGGGAACAGCAACCGATTTTAGTTACTACTGCTAAAATCATACTCCTCTTTTAACAGAAATCTTCTTCATTTTCTGTTGTAGAGTAAATAGTACAAACCGGCACTATTTTAAAATAACAAACTCTTGATAGAAGAAATAAAAAACTACAACTAACACCACATACTCTTTACCATCCCCGTGGAGATGCTACTTGTTCAGAGCGGCAAAGAGAATGACTGGGGGGCGGAGCCAGAGGGGGGGCTATATGGGCAGCTTTTGCTGTGCTCTCTTTGCCATTTCCTGTTGGGGAAGAGAATATTCCCACAAGTAAGGATGAAGCCGTGGACCGGACACACCAATGTTGGAGAAACGGGCACTTTCACATGAAAATTGACCTTCACTTTAAGAGCTCTGCTGGGGTGCTCTTTGCCTCCTCCTGCTGGCCAGGAGTTGAATTCCAACTAGTAATTGGAATGAAGTCGTGGACTCTACATGCCATAGGAAAGAAAATGCTTAGTCTGCCGAAACAAACAAAGACTGATATCTACCACAAAAAAATACTGAAATTGATTTGTAGCAAGTGCCAAATGACTTAAACGAGAGTTCTAGCACCAGGGTGTGAAATGCCTTAGCACTCGAGGAGTTAAATTACATCACTACAGCCGAAGCGCTTTACATTAGTCAGCAGAACAAAGAGCTTTGTGCTCACTGCAATTAGTGAGTTAGCTTGTCCCACTCTATGTGAACTTCCTCTTTTCTTTGTGTAATCGCACTGTAAAATTAATGCTAATGATTTTGCAAATTATGGACATGCATTTAAAGTTGTATCAGGAAGACCTGAGACGCATGCAGCGTTTATCTACTAATTTAATACGTTTTTATTTTGTAAACAGCACAGCTTGCATTATTTAACCCCTTAATGACCGCAGCACTTTTCCATTTTCTGTCCGTTTGGGACCAAGGCTATTTTTACATTTCTGCGGTGTTTGTGTTTAGCTGTAATTTTCCTCTTACTCATTTACTGTAACCACACATATTATATACCGTTTTTCTCGCCATTAAATGGACTTTCTAAAGATACCATTATTTTCATCATATCTTATAATTTACTATAAAATATTTTATAAAATATGAGGAAAAAATTGAAAAAAACACAGTTTTTCTAACTTTGACCCTCAAAATCTCCTACACTTCAACAACTACCAAAAAACTCCCATGCTAAATAGTTTCTAAATTTTGTCCTGAGTTTAGAAATACTCAATGTTTACATGTTCTTTGCTTTTTTTGCAAGTTATAGGGCAATAAGTACAAGTAGCACTTTGCTATTTCCAAATTTTTTTAAAAAAAAATTAGCGATAGTTACATTGGAACACTGATATCTGTCAGGAATCCCTGATTAACCCTTCACATATATATATTTTTTAAAAGAACACAACCTAAGGTATTAAACATGGGGTATTTTGACTCTTTCCATGCAACTATTTTACCACCAATCTATGCCAAAGTTTGAAAAAAAAAAAAAAAAAAAGTGGTGATTTTTTGACAAAATAGCAATTCAAGAATACATTTACTGAGAACGTTAAGGGTTACTGCCAAATAACACCCCAATATGTCTTCAGCAGCATCTCCTGAGTACAGTGATACCACCCATGTATAGGTCTGTTGGGTTCTCTGGGGGCTAAAAGGCCTTATTTTTAGGGGGCGCATTCCAGTTTTTTAACTTGAAGCCGGACAATGCAAATTACCCCCATCAAACCATATATTTTTAAAAAGTAGACACCCTAGGGTATTTCAAATGCTGGTATTTTAACACTTTCCATGCACTAATTCAACCACCAGTCTTTGTCAAACTTTTGGGTAGTCATTTTGGTGTGTTATTTTTCACACGCATTGTACTTTAGGCATGGATTCTCAGTTCCTGTTATATGTTACTGACCAAAAACACCTCAATATGTGTTCAACAACAACTTCTGAGTACAGTGATACCACCCATGTATAGGTGTGTCGGGTTCTCTGGGGGCTAAAAGGCCTTAATTTTAGGGGGCGCATTCCAGTTTTTCAACTTGGAATTTTCACATCTGTCATCATGCACCCATGTCCTATTTGGTACATTTCTGAAGCCGGCCAATGTAAATTACCCCCATCAAACCATATATTTTTGAAAAGTAGACACCCTAGGGTATTTCAACACTTTCCATGCACTAATTCAACCACTAGTCTTTGTCAAACTTTTAGGTAGTCATTTTTTTGCATTATTTTTCACACACATTGTACTTTAGGCATATATTCTCAGTCCCTGTTATGTGTTACTGCCAAAAAAAACCTCAATATGTATTCAACAACATCTCCTGAGTACAGTGATACCACCCATGTATAGGTGTGTTGGGTTCTCTGGGGGCTAAAAGGCCTTATTTTTAGGGGGCGCATTTCAGTTTTTCAACTTGGAATTTTCATATCTGTCATCATGCACCCATGTCCTATTTGGGACATTTCTGAAGCCGGGCAATGTAAATTACCCCCATCAAACCATATATTTTTGAAAAGTAGACACCCTAGGGTATTTCAAATGCTGGTATTTTAACACTTTCCATGCACTAATTCAACCACTAGTCTTTGTCAAACTTTTAGGTAGTCATTTTTTTGCATTATTTTTCACACACATTGTACTTTAGGCATATATTCTCAGTCCCTGTTATGTGTTACTGCCAAAAAAAACCCTCAATATGTATTCAACAACATCTCCTGAGTACAGTGATACCACCCATGTATAGGTGTGTTGGGTTCTCTGGGGGCTAAAAGGCCTTATTTTTAGGGGGCGCATCCCAGTTTTTCAACTTGGAATTTTCACATCTGTCATCATGCACCCATGTCCTATTTGGGACATTTCTGAAGCCGGCCAATGTAAATTACCCCCATCAAACCATATATTTTTGAAAAGTAGACACCCTAGGGTATTTCAAATGCTGGTATTTTAACACTTTCCATGCACTAATTCAACCACTAGTCTTTGTCAAACTTTTAGGTAGTCATTTTTTTGCATTATTTTTCACACACATTGTACTTTAGGCATATATTCTCAGTCCCTGTTATGTGTTACTGCCAAAAAAACCTCAATATGTATTCAACAACATCTCCTGAGTACAGTGATACCACCCATGTATAGGTGTGTTGGGTTCTCTGGGGGCTAAAAGGCCTTATTTTTAGGGGGCGCATTCCAGTTTTTCAACTTGGAATTTTCATATCTGTCATCATGCACCCATGTCCTATTTGGGACATTTCTGAAGCCGGGCAATGTAAATTACCCCCCATCAAACCATATATTTTTGAAAAGTAGACACCCTAGGGTATTTCAAATGCTGGTATTTTAACACTTTCCATGCACTAATTCAACCACTAGTCTTTGTCAAACTTTTAGGTAGTCATTTTTTTGCATTATTTTTCACACACATTGTACTATAGGCATATATTATCAGTCCCTGTTATGTGTTACTGCCAAAAAAAACCTCAATATGTATTCAACAACATCTCCTGAGTACAGTGATACCACCCATGTATAGGTGTGTCGGGTTCTCTGGGGGCTAAAAGGCCTTAATTTTAGGGGGCGCATTCCAGTTTTTCAACTTGGAATTTTCACATCTGTCATCATGCACCCATGTCCTATTTGGGACATTTCTGAAGCCGGCCAATGTAAATTACCCCCATCAAACCATATATTTTTGAAAAGTAGACACCCTAGGGTATTTCAAATGCTGGTATTTTAACACTTTCCATGCACTATTTCAACCACTAGTCTTTGTCAAACTTTTAGGTAGTCATTTTTTTTGTGTTATTTTTCACACACGTTGTACTTTAGGCATATATTCTCAGTCCCTGTTATGTGCTACTGCCAAAAAACCCTCAATATGTATTCAACAACATCTCCTGAGTACAGTGATACCACCCATGTATAGGTGTGTTGGGTTCTCTGGGGGCTAAAAGGCCTTATTTTTAGGGGGCGCATTCCAGTTTTTCAACTTGGAATTTTCACATCCCATGCACCCATGTCCTATGTAGGACATTTCTGAAGCCGGCCAATGTAATTTACCCCCATCAAACCATATATTTTTGAAAAGTAGACACCCTAGGGTATTTCAAATGCTGGTATTTTAACACTTTCCATGCACTAATTCTTTGTCAAACTATTAGGCAGTCATTTTTTGTGTGTTATTTTTCACACACATTGTACTTTAGACATGAATTCTCAGCTCCTGTTATGTGTTACTGCCAAAGAAGACCCCAATATGTGTTCACCAACATCTCCTGAGTACAGTGATACCACCTATGCATAAGTTTCTTGGCTTGTTCGGGGGGTGTAATGCCAAATGTCCAACATGCATTTGTGATTTTTTTTTCACATTTAACATATTTTCTTTGCCTATGGTCTTTTTGGGGGTATTTTAACATACCCCAATTTATTTGTTTCCATGAATGTGCATATTTTTGAAATGTTGACACCCCAAGGTATTGTATATGGTGTGCTTTGATGCATTTGAAGTAACTGTTTTAGCTAAAAAAATTGGAGAAAGTGAATGGTGGCATTTTTTCAATTTTCATTTTTACACACACATTGCTTTTTGACTATGATTTAGGAGAGACTGTTGTAAGTTAGTGCAAAAAAATACTTCAGGTTGTTTTCTGCTAGGCACCCTGAGTACACCTATGCCCCCCATGCATAGGTTTGCCAGGATTTTGGGAAGGTTATGTTACAATTTTATGACTTGTGATTTTAGTTATTAAGTGAGAGTATTTCTTCTGATAGGCCTATCTTTAGTTTGGGGCCTATTGTAAACCCCACTTTTATTTATTGCCATGAATGTGCATATTTTTGAAATGTTGACACCCCAAGGTATTGTATATGGTGTGCTTTGATGGCTTTTTAGCCAAAAAAATTGGAGAAAGTGTATGGTGGCAATTTTTCAATTTTCATTTTTACACACACATTGCTTTTTGACTATGATTTAGGAGAGACTGTTGTAAGTTAGTGCAAAAAAAATACTACAGGTTGTTTTCTGCAAGGCACCTTGAGAACACCTATGTCCCCCATGCATAGGTTTGACAGGGGTTTTTGTAAAAAAAAAAAGAACAGCCCCATTTTAGAAAAAAAAATATATTAGTGAAATTTAAAAATCTGGCACATTAAAAGTAAAAAAATAACAACAAAAAATTTAACAGTAAACATAACAAAAAAAAATAACAGCAAATGTATTTTTTAAAAATTGACCATTGTATGGTACCGCTTGAAGCAGTCCCCAATGCAGAGTCCAGGCTGTCCAGGGCAATCAGGACAGTGATATACAGTGTCCCTTCTCTGCCCCCTCTTGGTACAGACTCTGCATTTTTTTTGTGGTCTCTGCTTTGCGGCAGTAGGGGGGGATTTTAAAAATAAAATGAGTAGCCCCAACTCTGCTCTCTCCCATCACCGCCCGGGGAGCAGATGCATCATGGTACAAAATCCCCGAAATGATCTGGAGCTGAAATTGTAAAAAAGTCTGTTTCATTCCGGGGTTTGCTTTTTTGAACAACAAAAAAGTGTTGTGGGTTGCAATCTGCATTAGGTAAATTGCAACCTTTTTGTACCAGGCCCTTGTCTTCCGCATAATTAGGTAGGGCTGCAGCAGCTGATCTGCCAGATCAACCCCACCCATATGCCGGTTATAAGACTTGATGCACACTGGCTTCCTTATGATCTCAGCTCTGCCACGTACAGAGACCGCCACCGTCCTCTCTGTGTGGATGGTGGTAAGAAGGTATACATCCTTCTTGTCTCTGTACTTAAGTGCCAACAGCTCCTCTTGGCGCAGAGCTGAGGTCTCCCCCCTTCGTAGCCGGGTGCGTACAAGTTGTCCTGGGAAACCTTTGCGGTTCTTTTTAATAGTACCGCAAGCTACTGTATCAAAGCAATACAGTAGCTTGAACAAAAGGACACTTGTATAAAAATTGTCTAAGTACAAGTGATACCCTTTGTTCATTAGGGGTAATATCAGGTCCCAGACAATCTTGCCAGTGGTTCCCATATGTTCTGGGCAACCTGGAGGGTCAAGGTGGCTATCCTTTCCCTCATACACCCGGAAGGCCTGAGTATACCCAGTCTCGCTCTCACAGAGCTTATACACCTTTACCCCATACCTGGAGCGCTTGGAAGGAATATACTGCTTGAATCCCAGCCTTCCCTTATACTTCATCAGGGATTCATCAACGCATATATTCCTTCCAGGTGTATAAGCCTCTGCAAACCTGGCAGAAAAGTGGGTAATCAGGGGGCGGATTTTATACAGCCTGTCAAATTGGGGATGCTCCCTAGGGGGGCACAGGCTGTTGTCGCTGAAGTGCATGAAATGAAGAATCATTTCATACCTCTGCCTCGACATACTCTGGGAGAAAATGGGGGTAGAGCAGATGGGGCTACTGCTCCAGTAGGAGCGAACGGAGGGTTTCTTTATGATGCCCATCAGCATAGTCAATGCCCAGAATTTTTTAAATTCTGGCACATTGATGGGGGCCCATTGCTGCTTTGCCAAATATGTTTCAGGCTTTGCAGCACGGTACTGATGGGCATATAAATTAGTTTGGGCGACAATGTTCCCCAATACATCATCACCCAGAAACACCTCCAGAAACTGTTGGGGGCTAAAACCTGCCACATCTATATTTATGCCAGCATTTGCTGTGAAGGGTGGGATATCTGGCCTCTGGAGATGAGGCGTTACCCACTCTTCAGCGGCAATGGCAGCAACACGCCTCCTTCTAGCAAGGGGGCTGGCAGGGGGGCTAGCAGCCACAGATACATCACTATCAGTTGAGACTGCATCTAATGATGTATCTGAGCATATGGCAGGGTCAAAATTGGGGTCTGAGTCAGACATAGAGGCATCTGACTCTGACGCAAGGATGGCATATGCCTCCTCAGCACTATATGTTTTCTTTGACATTATTGTATCTGTCACAGAAAACCAAAATTAATTAATTAACTAAATGGCCTTTGGGTTTTTTTTAAAAAAAGTACAGCTATGCTAATGCCAGTGATTTATAGCGATCACTGGCAAGCTAGGGGTTAAATACTCTTTAAATTAAATTAGCTAAATGGCTCTGAAAGGAGCCTTTGGGTTTTTAAAAAAATTACAACAACAAAAATTAACCCCTAAAAAAATGCACAGACAGCAAAAAAGTACAGCTATGCTAATGCCAGTGATTTATAGCGATCACTGGCAAGCTAGGGGTTAAATACTCTTTAAATTAAATTAACTAAATGGCCTTTGGGTTTTTTTAAAAAAAAGTACAGCTATGCTAATGCCAGTGATTTATAGCGATCACTGGCAAGCTAGGGGTTAAATACTCTTTAAATTAAATTAAATTAGCTAAATGGCTCTGAAAGGAGCCTTTGGGTTTTTAAAAAATTACAACAACAAAAATTAACCCCTAAAAAAATGCACAGACAGCAAAAAAGTACAGCTATGCTAACGCCAGTGATTTATAGCGATCACTGGCAAGCTAGGGGTTAAATACTCTTTAAATTAAATTAAATTAGCTAAATGGCTCTGAAAGGAGCCTTTGGGTTTTTAAAAAATTACAACAACAAAAATTAACCCCTAAAAAAATGCACAGACAGCAAAAAAGTACAGCTATGCTAATGCCAGTGATTTATAGCGATCACTGGCAAGCTAGGGTTTAAATACTATTTAAATTAAATTAGCTAAATGGCTCTGAAAGGAGCGTTTGGGTTTTTAAAAAATTACAACAAAAATTAACCCCTAAAAAATGCACAGACAGCAAAATAGTACAGCTATGCTAATGCCAGTGATGTATAGCGATCACTGGCAAGCTAGGGGTTAAATAGTCTTTAAATTAAATTAGCTAAATGGCTCTGAAAGGAGCCTTTGGGTTTTAAAAAAAAAATACAACAACAAAAATTAACCCCTAAAAAAATGCACAGACAGCAAAAAAAAAGTGCAGCTGTGCTACTGCCAGTGATTTATAGTGATCACTGGCAAGCTAGGGGTTAATGGCTCTGAAAAGAGCCTTTGGATTTTAAATTTTTTAACAAATAAAAGAAATAAATCTCTCTCTGCTAAAATACAGGTCTCTCTCTCTCTCCAACAAAATAGCAAGTGAGGAGAGGGAGGGAGATCCACACTGATCAGAGTCAATATTTACAAATAATGACCTGATCAGACAAATGGGAGATTTTATTATTATTTTTTTTTTTTGTAAGAAGGCTCAGATTGGGTGACCCTAGCTTGCCCCTATGATGAGGCAGGCTAGGGACACCCCCAGAGGCCCCATGATGCACTGGGCATCGCCATTTTGGAAGCCTCATGGGGGAGGGGGGGCTATATGTGGGGGCTTTTTTATTTTATATTTTATTTTTTTTCCCCCATTTTTAATTTCATTTATACACTAACTAAGTGCCTCGACCCACCGAGGCACTTAGCACACTAGCAGAGCATCGGAAGCGTGTCCGATCGCTTCCGATGCTCTGCTGCACTGCCGGGCTCCACGTGGAGCAAAACCGGAAGTGATCACTCAAGGGGGAGTGATCAATCCGGTCCCGGCACTCCGTAACAGCACTGCAGGGATGCCTAGACATCGAGGCATCCCTGCAGTACTGTAATAGTGCCTGGAAGCGATCTTGATCGCTTCCAGCACTCACTTTAGCCGAGGACGTGCAGGGTACGTCGTCAGGCGTTAACTGCCTTTTTTTTTTCAGACGTACCCTGCACGTCCTCGGTCACTAAGGGGTTAAAGGGACAGTCTAGTCAAAAATAAACTTTCATGATTCAGATAGGGCAGGTCATTTTTAACAACTATCCAAATTACTTTTATCATCAATTTTGCTTTGGTCTCTTGGTATTCTTAGTTGAAAGCTAAACCTAGGTAGGCTCATATGTTAATTTCTTAGCCCTTAAAGGCCGCCTCTTATCTGAATAAATGTTTATATTTTTCACATCTAGAGGGCGTTAGTTCATGTGTTCCATATAGATAACATTGTGTTCATGCACGTGGAGTTACTTAGGAGTCAACACTGATTGGCTAACATGCAAGTCTGTCAAAAAAAATTAAATAAGGGGTCAGTCTGCAGACGCTTAGATACAATGTAATCACACAAGTAAAAAGTATATTAATATAACTGTTGGTTATGCAAAACTGGGGAATGGGTAATAAAGGGATTATCTATCTTTTTAAAAGAGATACCAAACCCAAATTTTTTCTTTCGTAATTCAGATAGAGCATGCGATTTTAAGCAACTTTCTAATTTACTCCTATTATCAAATTTTCTTTGTTCTCTTGCTAACTTTATTTGAAACAGAAGTCATCTAAGCTAAGGAGCCAGACATTTTTTGGTTTAGTACACTGGACAGCACTTGTTTAATGCTGGCTTACATTTAGCAACTAATCAGCAAGAGAACTCAGCTTGTGAACCAAAAATGGGCCGGCATCTATAAAGATAGCAAGAAAGGAGGCGGGGCTTAGCCTGTCTGGAAGATGGCTGCGTGATCTTATAGCTCCTAGGCCCTGGCACCCCAAACCCAATAAACTAGCAGACATTGGCATTATTAACCATCCTTAAAAGCAACAACCAGTACATAACAACTGGTAGATATCGGCAGAGAGAGGAAGCTAGGGAAATAAAGTCAGCAGCGGAGGTGAGATTAGAGGACAGAGACACCGGCTATAAAGTGCGAGCTACCGCCTAATCACAGCACCGGACAGCAGATACAATAAGGGAGAAGCACCGACCGAAGACTGTGGGTCCCAGAGAACATCCGATCAGCAGTGGTAGAAAGCGGAGATAGTGAACGGAGAACGGAGCCGCCAAACCACGTGGTCACACGCTCAGCAAAGGCCCAAAATTACAGTGCGCAAGAGGAAACAAGGTCGCATGAGCAGCGATTCTGAAAAAGGAACAAAAAGCACTAAATACCCGCAGTAAGTGTAACACATTGCACCATATGTTGGGGCCAGAGATAAGAGCATTATAAGGTACTATAAAGCGAGCCCCACACGCTAAGCAGACCGTAGAAACAGGCAAATAAACTAAAAACAAGAGGAAACAGCATTACAAGGGGGAGAACTACCAAAACTAAGCAAACACATAGGCTAAGATACGCTGAACCCCGATATATTTATTAAAGGTACACGTCTGACTGGAGTATAAGGAGGGGAAGCATAGCCTTTCTAAATACAAACAGGGCTATAAAGATTAACAATACAGGCAGTCCCCGGGTTACAGACATCCGACTTAAGTACAACTCGTACTTACAAACTGAGAAAATAGAGCTTTATCGCCATCCTTCTTTCCAGGATAACCCAAAATACTCAAAATCAAATTGTCACAAGGACAGAAAGTGATGTGAAAATTTCTGAACAGGGGCACAGATAGCAAAACAAACGTTTCCCTATGCTATCCAAAACTAAAAAAAATGTTTGGCTAGAGTTTCACCTAAAAAAAGTGCCTGTTCCAACTTACATACAAATTCAACTTAAGAACAAACCTACAGAACCTATCTTGTTCGTAACCTGGGGACTGCCTGTATATGAACACCACTTTCAGTTGCAATCAGTGAACCTCCTGCTCCCATTACATAAGCAAAATGCCAGGAAAAAAGATCAATAAAACAGACACTATTCCAAGGTCCAGAATGCTGCAACAATATTTAAAGCCTATTGAACATGTGCCAGACTCCGCACCAGTAGCCACTGAAATAGATAACCCACAGGGAAACATGGCGGAGAACACATCAGTGACACATGACAACGTTGGGCTTACAAAGGAAGATCTATTACCACTATGTACTAGGAATGATCTCAAAGAAATGGTTGCTGAAGTTAAAAATTGGTATGGGGACTTGAAAAGAGACCTATTTAGAGTGACACAGAGAGTAACAACCTTAGAAGAAAGTCATAACATTATGGATACGGATATTCAACACATGTCACGTCAGGCATATGACCAGGAAGAGACCATACAGCAATTATTAGACAAGGTTGAAGACTTAGACAATAGAGGAAGGAGAAACAACCTGAGGATAAGGGGCATTCCAGAAACAATACAGACAGGGGCATTGGAGGGGTGCTTGCAAGACCTATTTAGAACGGTTAAAGGTGATAACTGTGCCCCTGAGATGGAGATTGAGAGAGCACATAGAGCACTACGTGCGAAACCACCACCCAAGGCACCGCCGAGAGATGTAATACTCAAATTACTCCATTTCAAAGACAAAGAAGAAATCATGAAACAAGCAAGAATAAAACAAAACATCACGCACGCGGGAAACCGCATACAAATCTTCCAGGACCTCAGCCCGACCACTCTTCAAAAAAGGAGAGAACTCAGTTACATTACAAACTTCCTAAGAGAACAAAAAATTATATACAGATGGGGCTTCCCAGTCAGTATTATTGCAACTAGAGACAACACCACAGTGATCCTTAAAACCCAAGAAGATCTGCAGCACTTCTGTGAGGCCCTGAAGCTCAATCTACAACATCTGGAAAAGGCGAAGCAAGTAGACAACAGACCACCTCCACATGAAAGAGGCCCTAGCTTTTCCCCAAAGAAAATTTCCTCCACACTACAGAAAGCTCCCCAGCCGGAGAGAGCAGCAGATGCCATATTTGACTCTGAAACACACACTGGCGGACTACCTGCTGTGTAATAACGGCAGAATATACATGGACACTAGACAACTGATATAAGGTTGTATGCTAACAATGTTTAATTTACTGTTTATTTTATACAGGTTGGGTTTGGGGGCAGGGATACTGCCTCTACTGTTTTTTATATTGCATTAAGTTGTACTGTTCTGTAAAACACGGCATTGGGACACAGATTAGTATCTGGGTTCGACACTGTAAAACTGTTGCATTTTACTGAAAAAGGATAGGGTAAGGCAGTTATTTGTAAGGAATATTTTCACTCTATATTTTTCGTTCAACGGAGGTCCAGAACGCCGACATATATACTGGTTCTCATAGCACATAGAAAAGGGAGAGTACACTATACACAAGAGAGCATTACCTATTAGATTACACGCAGACTCATCTCTGGTCAGTATTAGTGATGCACCGAAATGAAAATTCTGGACCGAAACCGAATCCGAAAATCCGGGATGCACTTGGCCGAAAACCGAAACGGATACCGAAAATTTATTTTTTTAAATTAATCTTTTTTATTTTATTTTTTTGCATAATTAGAGCCAATAAAAAAGCCCACCCTTTTATTGAAAGTAACACACTAAAATTGGACAAAAATTATCTTAAAACAATAATATGCTACATAATAATTTTACCAAGAAAATAAAAAACAGGCAAAAAATAATGCAATTTTTGGCCAAAATGTTTCTGCGACCAAAATTTTGGTGCATCCTTACTTAAAACAATTATAAATATCAATATACTGTATTATTCTTCATTTAGTTCTATGTAACAGAATCATATTTAACAGGTTTTTTTTTACCATTATCCAAATAAAGTATAGTCCTAGAAAACTCATTATATGCAGAACAGTAAGTCAAGTAATAAACTTAAAAAGCAGCTCTAGGCTAGCATCAAATTTGAAACATGCTACACAATCTTACCGAAAATAACAGGCAAAAAAAACGAAAAACGAAATAGCCAAAAATGCCATTTTCGGCCGAAACTTTCTGCGGCTGAAATTTCGGTGCATCCCTAGTCAGTATAGTAACTGGTAACTATCCACATAAAGTGCTTATAACAACCAAGAGCTAAATACATACAAAGAACTTGTTCTGGTGAAAACAGGGCAGGGTAACACCACCAGAGACACAGTGAGGGAGAAAACACACAGCATCATGCAGACGAGACAAATAAAATTGTTAACTATTAAAGCAAAAGGCCTAAACAGCCCAGAAAAACGCTCCATAGCCTTTAACCATATACATAAAGAACAG
The DNA here is from genome assembly GCF_027579735.1 of Bombina bombina. NCBI lineage: Eukaryota > Metazoa > Chordata > Amphibia > Anura > Bombinatoridae > Bombina > Bombina bombina. The sequence goes on along the minus strand of NC_069505.1, from coordinate 268,667,599 downwards.
GGAGACATAGTGTACATACAGGAAACACATTTCAAAAAGGGAAAAGAACCAAAGCTTATCCACAATAGATACAAAACGGTTTTTCTGGCATCAGGCCCCACAAAAAAGGGAGGAGTAGGTATATTTATGAAAAACCATATACATTTTTGTCCTTCGCGAGTTATTAAAGACCCTAATAGCGCTTATATAATAGTGATAGGCCTTCTTTTCAATACACAAGTCACACTAGCAAATATTTACTTGCCAAACACAGGGCAGCACTTGCTACTCAAACAAGTCACTCAATTATTATTGGAATATTCTAAAGGTATTCTACTGCTTGGGGGAGATTTTAACACCCCATTAGACCCAATAAAGGACACCTCTTTAGGTAAAACCAGCACACCTCACAAGGTAATAAAGGGAATACACACCCAGATGCAACAACTTCGAATACACGATCTTTGGAGTACAAAAAACCCATACAAAAGGGATTATACATTTTATTCACACCCCCATCACATATACACCAGGATAGACTATATTCTAGCAGACCAAGTAGGGTTAGCATTGATAGAGGAATCAACGATACTACCGACCACATGGTCAGACCATGCCCCAGTAAGATGCACAATTAGATGGCCAAATATACCCATAAAACCATTTATATGGAGACTGGACGAGCACATGCTGGACAATGCACTAATACAGGCAGATTTGAATTCTGTTATAGGTCATTATTTCAGAGAAAATACAAATGCAGACACCGACGCGTCAGTAATATGGGAGGCACATAAATGCGTACTGAGGGGAGAATTTATAAGACACAAAGCCAGGGAAAATAAAAACAATAGACAATTCACAAACTCAATAACCTCCCAAATCAGATACTGGGAAACAGAACTTAAAAAACACCCTAATTCCAATGAAATACTACAAGAACTCACCAAAAGTAAAACCACACTTAACAATCACTTAATGAAGGAATATCAGAGGAAAGCAAACATACTACAGCAGAAATACTTTGATATTAATGACAAAACTGGCTCATCCCTAGCGAAGGCTCTGAAAAGAAAACAACTAGATACCCATATATATAACATAACTGACACGGCAGGACAAACACACAATGACAGCAGACACCTTCAGGCAGTACTATGGAAAGCTGTATAACATATCAACGAAAGGCACACAGGAAGACATAGACAATTTTCTAGATGACATAGAACTCCACCAATTGAATAGTGACAACTCAGAAAAATTAGACTCGCCAATCACACCTGAAGAAATAAAAAAAGCCATTAAAAACATGCCAAATGGGAAAAGCCCTGGGCCAGATGGCCTAAGTATCAAATACTATAAAACACTCATGCACCATTTACTCGCCCCTTTAACCAATCTCTTCAACTCTCTACTCAAGGAAGGGGGCTTCACAGATAATATGTTAGAGGCACACATCACAGTTCTCCCTAAGCCGGGGAAAACACCGGACAGACCTGAAAATTACAGACCCATCTCCCTACTAAATTCGGACATAAAATTTTTTGCCAAAATATTAGCCACTAGAATAAACACTTATCTCCCAGGGTTAGTACACCCAGACCAAGTGGGCTTTGTACCGGGACGAGAAGCACATGACAACACTCTCAGAACCCTCCAATCAATTACATATTCCCAAATAAATAAGATACAAATGGCCCTTATATCAACAGACGCAGAAAAGGCATTTGATAGGGTAAATTGGCAATTTCTTAAATCAATCCTCCACAAAATGAAATTTAGTAGTAGGTTTATACAGTTAATTCTCACACTATATAGAAACCCTACAGCAAAGGTAAAAGTAAATGGATTACTTTCCGAGAAGTTTATAATTCAAAATGGCACAAGGCAGGGATGCCCACTTTCCCCGATACTCTTCGCACTCACAATAGAGGCACTGGCCCAGAAAATTCGAAGCGACAATCTAGTAACTGGTCTTCACATAGCAAACAGACATCATAAATTAGCGTTATACGCGGACGACATCTTATTCACTTTAACGAACATAGACACGTCACTGCCCCGGGTATTAGAGATCTTCAAGGAATATGGGAAAGTTTCTAACTTCCAGCTAAATCTTACAAAGTCTGAACTATTAAACATAACATGTGACACGGCAACAATTACTGATATACTGCAAACATGCCCACTCAGAAGACAATTCACCAAAATGAAATACTTAGGCATCTACTTATCACCAGACCAACAAGAGATTTTTCATGCAAATTATAAACAATTGGAAAAAAACTTGGTAATTGACCTATCTAACTGGAAAAACAAAACAAACAATTTCTTGGCTAGGTAGGGTTAATGTCATTAAGATGAATGTCTTACCAAGACTACTATACCTTTTACAAACAACACCCATACCTCTACCTCCAAAATACACAAAAAAGCTTCAAAGTATAATAGAACTATATATCTGGGGGGACATTAGACCAAGAATCCAAATAAAACGCTCTATCTACCAAAAGACAGAGGAGGGGTAGGACTACCTAACATAGAAGTATATAAACAGGCGATTATGTTACGCACTTTACTTGACTGGTGCTATAATGACCATACTAAAATATGGGTACAACTAGACCGCGCCATACTGGGCACAGGGAATGTAGGAGGCTTGGCATGGCTAGCAAAAAAGGACAGAGCACAGATGGTAGAACAGTATCCATTATATGTAGACTTTTTCACTGCATGGGATAAACTTATAAATACCTCAGAAAAAATCTCCTCACACTTTTCACCCCTGACACCAATTTGCCAAAACCCGGCATTACCTTGGAATTATAGAAGTTTGGAAATAGATCAAAACACTTTGGTAAGCACACGCGTATTCAAGACATTGACTGACAACGGTAAAATGAAACCACTTGAGAACAATAGGGAGACTGAGATAGGCAACAAAATGAGTTGGCTAGAGCACTCACAGATGAACCACTATCTTGCGACACATAGATAAACATAACTTACTCAGACAGCCCACTGCATTTGAAACTCTCTGCTTAGGTGAAACCCCCACAGAACATGCCACATCTATCTTATACAAACTATTGATACCAGAGGACACACAAAGCTTACCCTCATACACTAGAGCATGGGAGAAGGAACTAAACACGGACATTGAACTACAGGAATGGCTAATAGCATTTCAGACCACTAAACAATCATCAATCTCAGCCAGGGTACAAGAGTCAAACTACAAATTCTTATCAAGATGGTACTTGACCCCTAACAGGTTAAAGCAAATATATAAAACAACCACAGGGAAGTGCTGGAGAGAATGTGGACAAGAAGGCACACTAACTCACATATGGTGGGAGTGCCCCAGCTTGGATAGATACTGGGTGGAAATATTAGAATACGTGAGGATAGCAACAGGGAAATCTTTGCAGAACAATCCCAAGACCCTCCTATTTCTTTCGTTACCCAGCCTTGACAGTAAGGCTGCAAAAGCACTTAGGCTAGTCATGTTAAATGGGGCGAAAATGCTGATCCCCAAACATTGGAAAAATAAGGTAGCACCATCAGTTGAGGAATGGAAAAAACAGGTAGACACACTACTACACCTGGAAAGGTTTCACCACATACAACACAACTCATTAGAAACTCACGAGATAATGCTGATGCAGTGGAAGGAGTGTCAAGAATCTTACAGACCAAGGGTTTGCTGAACACACACCACAGTATTATAGAAGTTAGAACACAAGACATATCAAGGAAACAAGATACTGAGGGGTAAGATACAATAGATCTATATGGGCAAAGCTGGAACTCTCCAACAGTTAATAACAAACTATACCACCTATGCATAGCCTTGAACTAATGGTTATAGTCAGTTAGTTGTTGGCAAGGATGTATGATATAAAACTTGACAAGATATCAGTTGACGGAGAACGAACAACTTAGAATTGCCTTATGGACATTGTAAAAAACAGGCAACATGGATGGACACTTGTTAACAATGTTATAGTGAACAGTTAAATGCATAGTTGGATTTGGTAACACAAGGAATGAAAAACTATTTTGGATGACAACTTGAAAGAATTGTAATGAAGGAAGGGAGGAGAGGGATTGTCTCCCTCCCAACCCGAAAAAAAGCATATTGTATATTTGATGTTTTTCTAAATAAAAATTATTTGAAACTAAAAAAAAAAAAAAAAAAAAGATAGCAAGAAAATTAAGAAAAATTGATAATAGGAGTAAATTAGAAAGTTGCTTAAAATTACTGCTCTATCTGAATCATGAAAGGAAAAATGTGGGTTCAGTGTCCCATTAAGCAATAGCAATTCTGGTGTAGACCGTCCCTTTAAATGATCAAATGCTACTTTACTATAACATCCACAAACAGCAAGCGGGAAACAATGATAATCTTGTAAGGTCTGGCATGATAGGCTTAGAAGCCCTGAATGCGCCTCAAAATGACACAGGAAGTAATGAATTGAAATTACTTTTTAAAAAATAAATATTTATTCCAAGATATGTATAAAACGTAACAACAAAACATTTGTACATTACATTTGTTTCACTATTTTGAACTACAGGAGCATGTGACACTTTTTATTTCTTAAATTAGAAACTATACAAAAGTTGTAACTGACAATCTTGAATGAAGTCCCCAAAACATAAGAAAAAAACTATACATATAACAGAAAATACATTTTACCTGTATAGGAATCAAAATGGGCTAAGGTGTAAATATAACCTATTTAGTAATGAAAGAAAGAGAGAAAAAGAAAGAGAGAAAAAGAAAGAGAGAAAAAGAAAGAGAGAAAAAGAAAGAGAGAAAAAGAAAGAGAGAAAAAGAAAGAGAAAAAGAAAGAGAGAAAAAGAAAGAAAGAAAAAGAGAGAGAAAGAGAAAAAGAAAGAGAGAAAGATTGTAAGTGTGTGAGAGAGAGAGAGAGAGACTGACTATTAATTTATCAAGTGTGACCTTTCGGGGACACACTCCCCTTGCTCAGGTCTGTCCCCCAAAACGTCACACTTGATATATTAAAACTCACTTGCTAAAAGACGAGAGAGTGCCTCCCTATGTTCTCTATATTTAACCGTTGGCACCCTGGCAGTTGAAGATTGAGGTGAGTGCTCTCTTATGAACATTGATATATATATATATATATATATATATATATATATATATATATATATATATATATATATATATATGTAATGTGGTTGCACATAGGAATATCCATAAGAGAACTGAACATATTTTTTCATATATGATTTTAATGAGACACCCTGGCCTTTTCGTATTGTTTTACATAAAAAGAAAATTTATGCTTACCTGAAAAATGTATTTCTTTTTTGACACGATGAGTCCACGGATCATCTCAATTACTAATGGGATATTCACCTCCTGGTCAACAGGCGGCGGCAAAGAGCACCACAGCAGAGCTGTTAAATAGCTCCTCCCTTCCATCCCACTCCAGTCATTCGACCGAAGTTAGGAAGAGAAAGGAAAAGCCAAGGTGCAGAGGTGTCTGAAGTTTACAATAACCCACAACCTGTCTAAAATAACAGGGCGGGCCGTGGACTTGTGTCAAAAAAGAAATACATTTATCAGGTAAGCATACATTTTCTTTTTTAAGACACGATGAGTCCACGGATCATCTCAATTACTAATGGGATCCAGATGATACAGGAGGGACAAGACAGGGCACCTAAACGGAAGGCACCATTGCTTGAAGAACTTTTCTCCTAAAAGCGGACTTAGCCAAGGCAAAAGTGTCAAATTTGTAGAATTTTGAAAAAGTGTGAAGAGAGGACCAAGTTGCAGCCTTGCAATCTGTTCCACAGAAGCTTCGTTTTTGAATGCCCATGAAGAAGCAACAGCCCTCGTGGAATGAGCAGTAACTTTTTCAGAAGGCTGATGTCCAGCAGTCTCATATGCAAATCGTATGATACTCTTTAACCAACAAGAAAGAGAAGCAGCCGTAGCCTTCTGTCCCTTACGATTTCCGGAGAAAATCACAAACAAAGAAGAAGACTGACGAAAGTTCTTAGTCGCCTGCAGGTAAAACTTTAAAGCACGGACCACGTCCAAATTGTGCAGAAGTCGCTCCTTCTAAGAAGAAGGATTAGGACACAGAGAAGGAACAACAATCTCCTGATTAACGTTCCGATCAGAAACAACCATAAGAAGAAATCCTAATTTTGTACGTAAAACCTTATCTGAATGGAAAACAAGATAAGGAGACGCATACTATAATGCCGAGAGTTTGGATACTCTTCGAGCAGAAGAAATAGCAACAAGAAACAAAACTTTCCAAGATAACTTAATATCTAAGGAATGCATAGGCTCAAACGGAGCCCCCTGAAGAACCTTGAGAACTAAATTTAGACTCCAAGGAGGAGTAACAGGTTTGAACACAGGCCTGATTCTGACCAAGGCCTGACAAAAGGATTGTACATCTGGAACATCTGCCAGACGTTTGTGTAACAAAATAGACAAGGCAGATATTTGACCCTTTAAAGAGCTTGCTGACAAACATTTCTCTGAAGAAAAGACAAGATTCTAGGAATCCTAACTCTACTCCATGAGTAGCCCTTGGATTCACACCAAGAGAGATATTTACGCCAAATCTTTCTCGTTACAGGTTTACGAGCCTGTATCATGGTCTCAATGACGGATTCAGAAAAATCCCGCTTGGATAAAATTAAGCGTTCAATCTCCAAGCAGTCAGCTTCAGAGAAACTAGATTTGGGTGAAGGAAGGGACCCTGTATTAGAAGGTCCTTCCTCAACGGAAGTCTCCAAGGTGGCAGAGATGACATTTCCACCAGATCTGCATACCAAATCCTATGAGGCCAAGCTGGGGCAATTAGGATCACCGAAACCCTCTCCCGCTTGATTCGAGCAATGACTCGAGGAAGAAGCGCAAACGGAGGAAATAGGTATGCTAGACTGAAGGTCCAAGGGACTGCCAGAGCATCTATCATTTCCACCCGAGGGTCCCTGGACCTCGAACCGTATCTTGGAAGCTTGGCATTCTAACGAGAAGCCATGAGATCTAATTCTGGCTGACCCCACTTGAGAATCAGACTGGAGAACACTTCCGGATGAAGTTCCCACTCCCCCGGATGAAAAGTCTGCCTGCTCAGGAAATCCGCCTCCCTGTTCTCCATCCCTGGGAAGTGGATTGCCGACAGGCAGCAAGAATGGGCCTCCGCCCACTGAATTATTTTGGTTACCTCTGTCATCGCTAAGGAACTTCTCGTTCCTCCCCGATTAATGTAAGCTACTGAGTTTATATTGTCCGACTGGAATCCGATAAACTGAAACGAGGCTAACTGTGGCCAGGCCAGAAGAGCATTGAAGATCTCTCTCAGCCCTAGAATGTTTATAGGAAGGACAGACTCGGACTGAGTCCAAACTCTCTGAGCCTTTAGGGAGCCCCATACTGCTCCCCATCCTTGAAGGCTGGCATCTGTTGTCATGATCACCCAGGATGGGCTGCAGAAGCAGGTTTCCTGAGAAAGATGATCCAGAGACAACCACCATTGAAGAGAACCCCTTGTCTCCTGCTCCAGTAGTATTTGAGGAGACAAGTCAGTGTAATCTCCGTTCCATTGCCTGAGCATGCTTAATTGCAAAGGTCTGAGAATAAACCGAGCAAACGGGATGATGTCCATTGCCGCCACCATCAACTCGATCACTTCCATACACTGAGCCACTGATGGCCGAGGGGTGTATTTGAAGTACTAGACAGGTATCGATAATCTTTGATTTCCTGACTTCTGTCAGAAAAATCTTCATTGAAACAGAATCTATTATGGTTCCCAAGAAAGTTACTCTTGTGTCTGGAACTAGAGAACTCTTTTCCAAATTTACCTTCCACCCGTGAGACTGCAGGAAGGAAAGCACCATCTCTGTGTGGGACTTTGCTTGATGCAAGGACGGCGCCTGGACTAAGATGTCGTCCAGATAAGGCGCCACCGCTATTCCTCTTAAACGAAGAACTGCCAGAAGGGATCCCAGAACCTTTGTGAAAATTCTGGGAGCTGTAGCAAGACTGAAAGGAAGAGCCAAGAACTGGAAGTGTTTGTCCAGAAATGCGAATCTTAGAAACCTGTGATGATCCTTGTGAATGGGAACATGCAGGTAAGCGTCCTTCAAATCCACTGATTAAAGGAAGAATGATCTTGAGATCTAAAATTGGCCTGAAGGTTCCTTCTTTTTTGGGAACCACAAAGAGATTGGAATAAAACCCCTGACCCTGTTCCTGAATCGGAACTGGGACAATCACTCCCAGATCTGAAAAGGTCTTTTGTCTGGTCTGCAGAGAATCTTGAAAGTAGAAACCTGCCTCTGGGAGGAAGACTTTTGAACTCTAGTTTGTATCCCTGGGACACAATCTCTACTGCCCAGGGATCCTGAACATCTCGTACCCAAGCCTGAGAGAAAAGAGAATGTCTGCCCCCTACAAGATCCGGTCCTGGATCGGGGGCATGACCTTCATTCTGTCTTTGGCTCAATGTCAGGCTTTTTGGATTGTTTACCTTTATTCCAAGATCGAGTTGGTCTCCATGCAGGTTTGGGCTGTTCCTGCTTGGTGGAGGAAGAGGAGAAATTTCCCTTGAAATTTTCAAAAGGAACGAAAATTTTTCAGATGTCCTTTTTTGCTTGTTTCTCTTATCCTGAGGGAGAAGATGGTCTTTACCTCCTGTGATATCAGAAATAATTTCCGCTAGGCCGGGTCCAAACAAGGTTTTCCCCTCGTAAGGAATAGCCAAAAGCTTAGACTTTGAGGATACATCCGCAGACCAAGGTTTCAAACGTAAAGCTCTGCGGGCTAAAATAGAAAAACCTGATATCTTCGCTCCAAGTTTAATAATTTGAAGGGAAGCATCCGTAATAAAGGCATTGGCAAGTTTCAGAGCCTTTATCCTGTCCTGAATCTCTTCCAAGGATGTTTCAGTCCTGAGAGACTCAGACAGAGCATCAAACCAATAGGCTGCAGCGCTAGTGATGGTAGCAATGCACGTAGCTGGCTGCCACGGCAGACCCTGGTGAACATAAATCTTCTTAAGAAGACCTTCTAATTTCTTGTCCATAGGGTCCTTAAAAGCACAACTATCCTCTATGGGAATAGTAGTTCTCTTAGCTAAGGTGGAAACGGCCCCTTCTACCTTAGGAACTGTTTGCCAAGTCTCCTTAAAGGAGTCCGCTACGGGAAACATCTTCTTGAAAATAGGCAAAGGAGAAAAAGGAATGCATGGTCTCTCCCATTCCTTTGAAATAATCTCTGAATCTCTCTTTGGAACTGGAAAAACATCTGAGTAAGAAAGAACTTCAAAATATCTGTCCAGCTTACTAGACTTCTCTGGGATAACCATGACTGTGGAATCACAATCATCCAAAGTAACTAAAACCTCTCTAAGCAATAGACGGAGGTGTTCTAGTTTAAATCTAAAAGTGACAACCTCTGAATCCGTCAGAGGCAAAGTACATTCCGAGTCTGAAATTTCCCCCTCAGATACTGCCGTAGGATCCTCCCTCCTGTTCTTGGGAGGGTACCTCCGAAATAGCCACAATGGCGTCTGAACTAACTGAATGTCTGGCCTTTCTCTTACGCTTGCCCTGCAACATTGGGAAGGCAGACAATGCATCAGAAATTGTAGAAGACATAAGAGAAGCTATGTCTTTTAAAGTAACTCCAGTGGGCGCTAGAGCAGAGGTGCAGGGCACTGCTTGTGCGGGTGGTACATTTTGGGACGTTTGGAGAGAAAGCTGCGGCATAACTTGACCCTCATCAATTGAGCCTGGTGCAGAAAAAATATGATCCCTAAAATTTAAGGTCCTCTAAATACATGTGGGACAGAAAGGGATTGGTGGTTCCACATTAGCTTCCGAACCCAAAAAGCAAGAAACATCTTGCAAGGCTCCTTGGTCCATAATTAAACACAATTGTTCCTTATAAACAATAAAATTAATGTTTTATAAAAAACGGTACTGTCTCTTTAAATTCAAAGAGACAACTGCTTTACTTTGTTTAATAAAAATGATAAAGTATTAAAAGATTAATTTTTTGCTACAAAAAATGCTACTTATAAGAATAAAAACACCCCTGCACCTCATAAGCTGTGCTGAGGTGCTCCTACCTGACCAGTAAAAACCGGAAGCCAAATATCCAAACAGCGCAATCTATTTTCTGTATTCGATGCGCTGCAGAGATGAAGGAAGCTTAAATCCCAAACCGGTGCTAGAAACGCATGCCCTTATGCTGACCATGCACTTCTACACCGCTCCTAAGAACGCCTCACTCTCTCGATGTCAACAGAATATGTACCCGACTGCTGCGCAATAAAAATGGTGCAAATCAGAAGCTCCGCCCATCGTGGGCATAAAGAAAACCAACTGACACTCTAACGTCCTTAACTGTTAAAGGGACACTGAACCCAATTTTTTTCTTTCGTGATTCAGATAGAGCATGCAATTTTAAGCAACTTTCTAATTTACTCCTATTATCAAATTTTTTTTGTTCTCTTGCTATCTTGATATGAAAAAGAAGGCATCTAAGCTTTTTTTTTTTAGACTCTGGACAGCACTTTTTTTATTGGTGGATGAATTTATCCACCAATCAGCAAAAACAACCCAGGTTGTTCACCAAAAATGGGCCACCATCTAAACTTACATTCTTGCATTTCAAATAAAGATACCAAGAGAATAAAGAAAATGTGATAATAGGAGTAAATTAGAAAGTTGCTTAAAATGTCATGTTCTATCTGAATCACAAAAGAAAAAAAACAGAATTTATGTTTACCTGATAAATTACTTTCTCCAACGGTGTGTCCGGTCCACGGCGTCATCCTTACTTGTGGGATATTCTCTTCCCCAACAGGAAATGGCAAAGAGCCCAGCAAAGCTGGTCACATGATCCCTCCTAGGCTCCGCCTACCCCAGTCATTCGACCGACGTTAAGGAGGAATATTTGCATAGGAGAAACCATATGGTACCGTGGTGACTGTAGTTAAAGAAAATAAATTATCAGACCTGATTAAAAAAACCAGGGCGGGCCGTGGACCGGACACACCGTTGGAGAAAGTAATTTATCAGGTAAACATAAATTCTGTTTTCTCCAACATAGGTGTGTCCGGTCCACGGCGTCATCCTTACTTGTGGGAACCAATACCAAAGCTTTAGGACACGGATGAAGGGAGGGAGCAAATCAGGTCACCTAAATGGAAGGCACCACGGTTTGCAAAACCTTTCTCCCAAAAATAGCCTCAGAAGAAGCAAAAGTATCAAACTTGTAAAATTTGGTAAAAGTGTGCAGTGAAGACCAAGTCGCTGCCCTACATATCTGATCAACAGAAGCCTCGTTCTTGAAGGCCCATGTGGAAGCCACAGCCCTAGTGGAATGAGCTGTGATTCTTTCGGGAGGCTGCCGTCCGGCAGTCTCGTAAGCCAATCTGATGATGCTTTTAATCCAAAAAGAGAGAGAGGTAGAAGTTGCTTTTTGACCTCTCCTTTTACCGGAATAAACAACAAACAAGGAAGATGTTTGTCTAAAATCCTTTGTAGCATCTAAATAGAATTTTAGAGCGCGAACAACATCCAAATTGTGCAACAAACGTTCCTTCTTTGAAACTGGTTTCGGACACAGAGAAGGTACGATAATCTCCTGGTTAATGTTTTTGTTAGAAACAACTTTTGGAAGAAACCCAGGTTTAGTACGTAAAACCACCTTATCTGCATGGAACACCAGATAAGGAGGAGAACACTGCAGAGCAGATAATTCTGAAACTCTTCTAGCAGAAGAAATTGCAACTAAAAACAAAACTTTCCAAGATAATAACTTAATATCAACGGAATGTAAGGGTTCAAACGGAACCCCCTGAAGAACTGAAAGAACTAAATTGAGACTCCAAGGAGGAGTCAAAGGTTTGTAAACAGGCTTAATTCTAACCAGAGCCTGAACAAAGGCTTGAACATCTGGCACAGCTGCCAGCTTTTTGTGAAGTAACACAGACAAGGCAGAAATCTGTCCCTTCAGGGAACTTGCAGATAATCCTTTTTCCAATCCTTCTTGAAGGAAGGATAGAATCTTAGGAATCTTAACCTTGTCCCAAGGGAATCCTTTAGATTCACACCAACAGATATATTTTTTCCAAATTTTGTGGTAAATCTTTCTAGTTACAGGCTTTCTGGCCTGAACAAGAGTATCGATAACAGAATCTGAGAACCCTCGCTTCGATAAGATCAAGCGTTCAATCTCCAAGCAGTCAGCTGGAGTGAAACCAGGTTCGGATGTTCGAACGGACCCTGAACAAGAAGGTCTCGTCTCAAAGGTAGCTTCCAAGGTGGAGCCGATGACATATTCACCAGATCTGCATACCAAGTCCTGCGTGGCCACGCAGGAGCTATCAAGATCACCGACGCCCTCTCCTGATTGATCCTGGCTACCAGCCTGGGGATGAGAGGAAACGGCGGGAACACATAAGCTAGTTTGAAGGTCCAAGGTGCTACTAGTGCATCCACTAGAGCCGCCTTGGGATCCCTGGATCTGGACCCGTAGCAAGGAACTTTGAAGTTCTGACGAGAGGCCATCAGATCCATGTCTGGAATGCCCCACAGCTGAGTGACTTGGGCAAAGATTTCCGGATGGAGTTCCCACTCCCCCGGATGCAATGTCTGACGACTCAGAAAATCCGCTTCCCAATTTTCCACTCCTGGGATGTGGATAGCGGACAGGTGGCAGGAGTGAGACTCCGCCCATAGAATGATTTTGGTCACTTCTTCCATCGCTAGGGAACTCCTTGTTCCCCCCTGATGGTTGATGTACGCAACAGTTGTCATGTTGTCTGATTGAAACCGTATGAACTTGGCCCTCGCTAGCTGAGGCCAAGCCTTGAGAGCATTGAATATCGCTCTCAGTTCCAGAATATTTATCGGTAGAAGAGATTCTTCCCGAGACCAAAGACCCTGAGCTTTCAGGGATCCCCAGACCGCGCCCCAGCCCATCAGACTGGCGTCGGTCGTGACAATGACCCACTCTGGTCTGCGGAATGTCATCCCTTGTGACAGGTTGTCCAGGGACAGCCACCAACGGAGTGAGTCTCTGGTCCTCTGATTTACTTGTATCTTCGGAGACAAGTCTGTATAATCCCCATTCCACTGACTGAGCATGCACAGTTGTAATGGTCTTAGATGAATGCGCGCAAAAGGAACTATGTCCATTGCCGCTACCATCAACCCGATCACTTCCATGCACTGAGCTATGGAAGGAAGAGGAACGGAATGAAGTATCCGACAAGAGTCTAGAAGCTTTGTTTTTCTGGCCTCTGTCAGAAATATCCTCATTTCTAAGGAGTCTATTATTGTTCCCAAGAAGGGAACCCTTGTTGACGGAGATAGAGAACTCTTTTCCACGTTCACTTTCCATCCGTGAGATCTGAGAAAGGCCAGGACTATGTCCGTGTGAGCCTTTGCTTGAGGAAGGGACGACGCTTGAATCAGAATGTCGTCCAAGTAAGGTACTACAGCAATGCCCCTTGGTCTTAGCACAGCTAGAAGGGACCCTAGTACCTTTGTGAAAATCCTTGGAGCAGTGGCTAATCCGAAAGGAAGCGCCACAAACTGGTAATGCTTGTCCAGGAATGCGAACCTTAGGAACCGATGATGTTCCTTGTGGATAGGAATATGTAGATACGCATCCTTTAAATCCACCGTGGTCATGAATTGACCTTCCTGGATGGAAGGAAGAATAGTTCGAATGGTTTCCATCTTGAACGATGGAACCTTGAGAAACTTGTTTAAGATCTTGAGATCTAAGATTGGTCTGAACGTTCCCTCTTTTTTGGGAACTATGAACAGATTGGAGTAGAACCCCATCCCTTGTTCTCTTAATGGAACAGGATGAATCACTCCCATTTTTAACAGGTCTTCTACACAATGTAAGAATGCCTGTCTTTTTATGTGGTCTGAAGACAACTGAGACCTGTGGAACCTCCCCCTTGGGGGAAGCCCCTTGAATTCCAGAAGATAACCTTGGGAGACTATTTCTAGCGCCCAAGGATCCAGAACATCTCTTGCCCAAGCCTGAGCGAAGAGAGAGAGTCTGCCCCCCACCAGATCCGGTCCCGGATCGGGGGCCAACATTTCATGCTGTCTTGGTAGCAGTGGCAGGTTTCTTGGCCTGCTTTCCCTTGTTCCAGCCTTGCATTGGTCTCCAAGCTGGCTTGGCTTGAGAAGTATTACCCTCTTGCTTAGAGGACGTAGCACTTTGGGCTGGTCCGTTTCTACGAAAGGGACGAAAATTAGGTTTATTTTTTGCCTTGAAAGGCCGATCCTGAGGAAGGGCGTGGCCCTTACCCCCAGTGATATCAGAGATAATCTCTTTCAAGTCAGGGCCAAACAGCGTTTTCCCCTTGAAAGGAATGTTAAGTAGCTTGTTCTTGGAAGACGCATCAGCCGACCAAGATTTCAACCAAAGCGCTCTGCGCGCCACAATAGCAAACCCAGAATTCTTAGCCGCTAACCTAGCCAATTGCAAAGTGGCGTCTAGGGTAAAAGAATTAGCCAATTTGAGAGCATTGATTCTGTCCATAATCTCCTCATAAGGAGGAGAATCACTATCGACCGCCTTTATCAGCTCATCGAACCAGAAACATGCGGCTGTAGCGACAGGGACAACGCATGAAATTGGTTGTAGAAGGTAACCCTGCTGAACAAACATCTTTTTAAGCAAACCTTCTAATTTTTTATCCATAGGATCTTTGAAAGCACAACTATCCTCTATGGGTATAGTGGTGCGTTTGTTTAAAGTGGAAACCGCTCCCTCGACCTTGGGGACTGTCTGCCATAAGTCCTTTCTGGGGTCGACCATAGGAAACAATTTTTTAAATATGGGGGGAGGGACGAAAGGAATACCGGGCCTTTCCCATTCTTTATTAACAATGTCCGCCACCCGCTTGGGTATAGGAAAAGCTTCTGGGAGCCCCGGCACCTCTAGGAACTTGTCCATTTTACATAGTTTCTCTGGGATGACCAACTTGTCACAATCATCCAGAGTGGATAATACCTCCTTAAGCAGAATGCGGAGATGTTCCAACTTAAATTTAAATGTAATCACATCAGGTTCAGCTTGTTGAGAAATGTTCCCTGAATCAGTAATTTCTCCCTCAGACAAAACCTCCCTGGCCCCATCAGACTGGGTTAGGGGCCCTTCAGAAACATTATCAGCGTCGTCATGCTCTTCAGTATCTAAAACAGAGCAGTCGCGCTTACGCTGATAAGTGTTCATTTTGGCTAAAATGTTTTTGACAGAATTATCCATTACAGCCGTTAATTGTTGCATAGTAAGGAGTATTGGCGTGCTAGATGTACTAGGGGCCTCCTGAGTGGGCAAGACTCGTGTAGACGAAGGAGGGAATGATGCAGTACCATGCTTACTCCCCTCACTTGAGGAATCATCTTGGGCATCATTGTCATTGTCACACAAATCACATTTATTTAAATGAATAGGAATTCTGGCTTCCCCACATTCAGAACACAGTCTATCTGGTAGTTCAGACATGTTAAACAGGCATAAACTTGATAACAAAGTACAAAAAACGTTTTAAAATAAAACCGTTGCTGTCACTTTAAATTTTAAACTGAACACACTTTATTACTGCAATTGCGAAAAAACATGAAGGAATTGTTCAAAATTCACCAAATTTTCACCACAGTGTCTTAAAGCCTTAAAAGTATTGCACACCAAATTTGGAAGCTTTAACCCTTAAAATAACGGAACCGGAGCCGTTTTGAACTTTAACCCCTTTACAGTCCCTGGTATCTGCTTTGCTGAGACCCAACCAAGCCCAAAGGGGAATACGATACCAAATGACGCCTTCAGAAAGTCTTTTCTAAGTATCAGAGCTCCTCTCACATGCGACTGCATGCCATGCCTCTCAAAAACAAGTGCGCAACACCGGCGCGAAAATGAGGCTCTGCCTATGCTTTGGGAAAGCCCCTAAAGAATAAGGTGTCTAAAACAGTGCCTGCCGATATTATTATATCAAAATACCCAAATAAAATGATTCCTCAAGGCTAAATATGTGTTAATAATGAATCGATTTAGCCCAGAAAAAGTCTACAGTCTTAATAAGCCCTTGTGAAGCCCTTATTTACGATCGTAATAAACATGGCTTACCGGATCCCATAGGGAAAATGACAGCTTCCAGCATTACATCGTCTTGTTAGAATGTGTCATACCTCAAGCAGCAAGAGACTGCTCACTGTTCCCCCAACTGAAGTTAATTGCTCTCAACAGTCCTGTGTGGAACAGCCATGGATTTTAGTGACGGTTGCTAAAATCATTTTCCTCATACAAACAGAAATCTTCATCTCTTTTCTGTTTCTGAGTAAATAGTACATACCAGCACTATTTCAAAATAACAAACTCTTGATTGAATAATAAAAACTACAGTTAAACACTAAAAAACTCTAAGCCATCTCCGTGGAGATGTTGCCTGTACAACGGCAAAGAGAATGACTGGGGTAGGCGGAGCCTAGGAGGGATCATGTGACCAGCTTTGCTGGGCTCTTTGCCATTTCCTGTTGGGGAAGAGAATATCCCACAAGTAAGGATGACGCCGTGGACCGGACACACCTATGTTGGAGAAAATGGGTTCAGTATCCCTTTAAAAGAATGATAAAAATAAATTAAGTAATAAATAACCATCAGAGCAAATGTTGCTTAATTGCAAAGGTCTGTCCCCAGTCCCTGTACCTGCACCTATGCCGTCATATTATTTCTCCTGAACTAGGAGAGTTAATAAATATGTCAGTCTTTGGGAAATGAAGTGCTAGGACTTTCCTGGGTCCCCCCAGAAATAAATAAGCAGCACTTACCTTAACATCTGCCTGACAGCTAGACAGATCACAGGTTTAAGAGGTCTGCTCCCTCATATTGACCTGTTGAAAAAAAGGTATGCTGAGTAATTCTTTATCTCAGACTAAGGCATACAGGGCAGCAAATATATGGGAGGCGCAGTGAGAATTATGTCCAAGTTCCCATAGCTCTACTGTAGAGACTGATATGGACTACGGCTACACCCTAGAACAAAGCAGCACAATCTTGCACTACTTTAAAATAATAAACTCTTGATTGAAGAATCTAATCCTAACACCTCACTTTGCCACTTCCTATCACTAACGCAGGCAAAGAGAATGACTGGGGTGGGAGGGAAGGGAGGAGCTATTTAAAACAGCTCTGCTGTGTTGCTCTTTGCCGCCTCCTGTTGACCAGGAGGTGAATATCCCATTAGTAATTGAGATGATCCGTAGACTCATCGTGTCTTAAAAAAGAAAGCACATTTATTATATGTATTAACTGAGTGCAAATATTATATGTATTTTTTTTCCTTACTTTTTTAACTTCATTCACAGCTAAAATTTTCATTTTGTTTTTTTTACTGGCGCTGCACAGGCTGACTTTTTTTTGTGTGTCAATATTAAAACGCAAATAATACGGTTTTGCGTTCCTTGAAATGGTTTTATAAAGCCAATGATCCTCTTTCATTGAGATGGTTCAGTCTGTTCTGACAATGCAGTTTTGCTACCATACAAATGCAGCTCTCTCACGCAACATGCGGACTCCAAATCTCTGCCATTCTCGTTGGTAAATCCATAATTCTTGGGTGGTGTCAAGACACGATAGAATTGCGCCTCCTTTCCATACAATTACTCGAGGATCCATATCCTAGGACAAAACAGGAATAAGTATCATGACAAGTGCCAACAAAATGCCATTTTCAAAATAAATGATAATAATTGTTATCAGGAGATGTAGTAAAAGACATGAAACAATTCCCCCCCCCCCCCCATAATTCATAAAGAAAGGCATACAATTTTCTTATTATAGTATATAATCACATTTGCTTTGTTCTCTTGGTATCCAAACCATACCTAGGTAGGCTCAGAAGCAGCAATGCACTACTGGGTGCTTGCTGCCGATTGGTGGCTGCACATATATGCCTCTTGTCCTTAGCTCAGTTGATGTATTCAGCTAGTTCCCAGCAGTGCATTGCTGTTCCTTCAACAAAGGATACAAAGAGAATGATGCAAATTTGATAATAAAAGTAAAATGGTATGCTCTATCTGCATCCTGAAATGGAATCTATTGAGTAAGTTTGAAATCCTTGGAAAGAGACCAATACACATTCTTTTTTGCAGAACGTTCCCAACACTTACTAAAAACAAGTTGTGTGGTCTTCTGAAGGCTGCATACTTCATATATAAAGACAATGAGATTATTTTTTAATATCTTAATATTTGCCAATTTTATATATTGTCTATCATTATTGTAAGCACATTTGCTTTTCTATTATTAATCTTGTTCTCTAGGATTTATATGGCAAGTCAGTGGATTTCATTATCATGTTTTTATATTAAAAATATATATATATGTTACGGGTAAAGTAAGGAGCCCGGGTAATCCTAGGAAAATCCTAGGTAAAACGGCATTATCCAAGAGGCTGTGGGTAAAGCCTGATGTAATGTAATTCCCCCATCTACACTATTTATTTTGCTTCTGACTGGGGGGTTCAAGGAAGGCGTCCCGTTGATCCTCTGGCATCTACCCCAAGTGAACTTTGGGGAATGAGGTCTACAAGGGGGGCTTAACCGCCCCTTGAACCCCCCAGACGGAGGCAAAAAAGATAGTGAAGATGGGGGAATTACAGTGCATCCTATATATGTTTGATACAGTGACTAGATGCACTCAGGAGATTTATCATGTTACATCAGTCTTTACTACAGTCCAAAGAAAGCAGCAGCACTCAACACTTTATGCAAAAAGTTCCATCTTTATTAGGATATTCAATGAAGAAAAGACAACGTTTCGGACCTCTAGTCCTTAGTCATGTCAATACATAAATGCAGGTAACACACCTTGATATAGGGATGGGGGTTAAGAAACCACACCTACTAATTAACAATTTAACTGTGAATACACAAACATTCCTACAGTGTCACCTGGCCTGAAAGAGGATGCGCCCTCTAGTGACAAGCATACAATAATACATGTTAAAAATATCTATTACACATTGTTGCAAAAATAGCAACATTACAGAATATTAGATACAGAAACGAATCTTATACAATTTAAAGAAAAACAGATAGGTCATATTCTTTGTTCATTCCAATAGGAGCCATAGTTTCAAATTTGTTAATTCAGTAGCAAAACACTTTATTCAGGCAGGCCACTGGGTATGTCAACTTAGGTTTCAAATAATTGACCACATTAGTTTACCAAGAAGGGGAGGCAATAGAGAACTTTTTTTAAAACAGAAGGAGGTATTTTGGATTAACAAATTGGAAACTATGGCTCCTATTGGAATGAACAAAGAGAATATGACCTATCTGTTTTTCTTTAAATTGTATGAGATTCGTTTCTGTATCTAATATTCTGTAATGTTGCTATTTTTGCAACAATGTGTAATAGATATTTTTAACATGTATTATTGTATGCTTGTCACTAGAGGGCGCATCCTCTTTCAGGCCAGGTGACACTGTAGGAATGTTTGTGTATTCACAGTTAAATTGTTAATTAGTAGGTGTGGTTTCTTAACCCCCATCCCTATATCAAGCTGTGTTACCTGCATTTATGTATTGACATGACTAAGGACTAGAGGTCCGAAACGTTGTCTTTTCTTCATTGAATATCCTAATAAAGATGGAACTTTTTGCATAACGTGGTGAGTGCTGCTGCTTTCTTTGGACTGTGCTACATGTTTAGGGGTTTTTGTGTGGTACCCCTACAGCCTGCACCACCCACTTATCTCTGTGCTGTACCACCTGGACTGTGTTGACATCAGTCTTTACTCACAACCGCTTGGGTAATGTTCCATTTACCTGGGTAATGCAAGGATTACTCAACATCTGACTTTACCCGCAACAACATATATAAATAAAAAATGTCAGCAAAAATCCTGTAATCAAAATGCACTGGATGGTTTAATGCTTTGGCACATTTATTAATAACTAACACTTCCTGCATTTGTTCATTCTTAAATGACAATTGTTTTAAAAAAAAATTACCAATTCATTTATTTTATTTTGGGTGAAACAAAATTAATTTTACCTTTAGTGAATGTAACATTCAAATATTAACCTCCAGTTGTTAAAGCTTGTGTATTTCCATGTGTGTTTACTGGTATCAATACAGAAATGTTATATTGCAATGCTACAGTCAAATTAGAATGGCAACATTTGTTCAACAGTAACATTCAAATGAAAAAGGAATCAATGTCAAGGAAAACATTTGTTTTCCCATTTTTATGTTAAAATGCAGATATTTGCCCAATCATACCCAATACTGTAATAAAGAAGGTGTAGATTACCTTAGGCCTTGTGATAACTTCAACATTTTCAACTATTCTTCTAAAAGAAGGAGGCATCTTGTTAAGTATCCGATGCTGCAGAAATTGCTGCGCCTTATGGAACATTAAACCCCCGCCGACCACTAGAATAGAACTGTACATCTTCTTTTTGGTATCATCGGAAGCTGAAAAGTAAATCGAAACATCAGAACAGTAAATTAATTATATGTGATGTACAGATAGCAATGTGCAATTAAGTGTAATATTTGAATTACTAATAAAGCTGTAACTTAGAAAAAAAAAAAACACATAGAGGTGAACCCACCAATTTGCTGTACGCAGGTGCGGTAATATGCATTAGCGCTGCGGAATCTGTTGGCGCTCTACAAATACCTGATAATAATAATTTTGCTCCAAAGTAGTACATTACCAATTTGTTCAACCCTCAACCCATTTGCAGGCACAGTTGCCTAAAAATTCTAATTTAATTTCTCTTAAAAAGTCCCCCCCCCCCCCCCCAAGTAAAAAACACCCTCCAATGTTCTTTATCTTTTTCTGTATTTTAACTGCAAACTGTTATTTTCTTCACTACAGTGCATGCTGAAGGATTCAGATCCTCGACTATAGCTGCTTTACAAGGAGTGCTTCACTGGACTGTAAAACAAACATTTAGCTAACAAAAATAAAAGTTTAAAATGTTTTTAAAACATTTATTTTGTATGTAGGATTTTTTATAATGCATTGCTTAATTGCACAAATATTTGAATGTAATTTATCAAAGCAAATATGGTTGGAGGTGATTACATTAGGCTTTACAATAGGATTTAAAGAGACAGTATTAACCAATTGTCATATAACTGCATGTAATAGACACTACTATAGAATAATATGCACAGATACTGATATAAAAATCCAGTATAAAACCTTTTAAAAAAAACTTATGTAGAAGCTCTCAATTTAGTACTGTTGATGAGGTTAGTCTGGGACACCCACTAAAAAGGGCTTGGAAATTAGGAAAAACAGACCCTCCCCTTACATATAAAAAGAACCATTAGACAAACAGGAGCTAGCAGAAATCTTTAGACATCAGTATACATCTATAACTTTGGGACTTGATTAGGAGTCTGAAAATCAGCACAATGTTATTTAAAAATAAGCAAAACTATACATTGTTACAAAAACACTCACAGATGGGCGATATAAATGGATCATCTACAAAACATTTATACAAAGAAAAGTCTAGTGTACAATGTCCCTTTAAGATATGCTTCCTTACCACAGCAGTCAATACTGTGTAGTACGGCTTTATCCAAACCAAGCGCTTTCCCTTCAAACTGAGAGATTGCGGTTTTCCTGCTAAACAGCGCAGTGGGAGGTTCTTCAGAATCATTACCAGATACCATGCTGTCATTCTGAGATGATCCAAGCTCTGCGTCCTGCATATGGGCCCTGTCTGAGCTGTCCATGCACTGTCCTCTAGAATCTTCATACATACCAGGCTTCGGCAGGGCCTTCCGGTCAGCAGCTTTGATGGACTTTAAATTCAGAAATAAACATAATAAATCTAATCAAACGGCAAACTTTATCATCATTTTTAGGAGCTTTAGCAGCAAAATTGATAATACATGTCAATAACACATTTTTATCTTTTAAATGCTTTATTTAAATAGCCCATATTTTTTCAGTGTATAATGTCCCTTTAATATATTCTCGTGATCTTCTGCACTAATAAGAGCCAAATATGTTTTTAAAGTGAAAGTAAACTTTCCCCTTTGTCTAAACAGATCTCGAATGTTAGCGATATTTTAGATGGAGTTAAATTCTTCAGTTGTAATGAAGATGCGCTATAACTTGACTGAGTTTTCAGATATCTTCTATTATCAGATTTACTTTGTTCTATTAGTATCCTTTGTGGAAAAGCATACCTAGGTAGGCTCGACAGCAACACTGCACTACTGGGAGCTAGCGGTTAACTATACACCTAAGCATCTTGTCACTGGCTTACAAGATTTGCAGTGGTTAAACACATAGTTATTTGCTAGCTACAGCGCTCACACATTACAGCACTTTCTCATTGCCCTTTTATGTCCCTATAACTGATGTCTTAAACTTCCTAAAGCAATTCTGCACAGCATGTTGTCCTACAGGAAGGGATTTAGCCATCGTGACCGGCCTTTAAAGGGATAGGAAAGTCAAAATTAAACTTGCATGATTCAGATAGAGCGGGTCATTTTAAGACACTTTAAAATTCACTTCTATTTTCAAATGTGCTTCGTTCTCTTGGTATCACTTGTTGAAAAAGAATACGCACATATCATACACTAGTGGGAGCTGCTGCTAATTGGTGCCTGCACACATTTGTCTCTTGTGATTGGCTAACTAGATGTGTTCAGTTAGCTGCCAGTAGTGCAATGCTGCTCCTTCAGCAAAGCATAAAAAGAGAATGAAGCAAATTTGATAATAGAAGTAAATTGGAAAGTTGTTTAAAATGGTATGTTGTATCCAAATCATGAAAGAAAATGTTGGGGTTTCCTGTCCCTTTAAAGGGACACTGAACCCAAATTGTTTCTTTCATGATTCAGACAGAGAATGCAATTTTAACCAACTTTCCAATTTACTCTTGTTATCTAATTTGCTTCATTCTCTTGCTATCCTCTGTTGAAGGAGCAGCAACACACTAGTGGGAGCTACCTGAATACATTGGGTAATCCATTAACATGAAGCATACATATGCAGCAACCTATCAGGATAAGCTCCCAGTAGTGTATTGCTGCTCCTGAGTCTACCTATGTTTGCTTTTCAACAAAGGATACCAAAGGAACAAAGCAAATTAGAAAATAGAAATAAATTGATAAGTTAGTTAAAATTGCATGCTCTATCTTAATCACAAAATACATTTTTTGGCTTTACTATCCCTTTTAAAGGGATACTAAACCCAATTTTTTTATTTCATGATTCACATAGAGCAGCAATTGTAAGCAACTTTCTAATTTACTCCTTTATCAATTTTTCTTCATTCTCTTGCTATCTTTATTTTAAAAGCAGGAATGTAAATCTTAGCAGCCAGCGCATTTTAGGTTCAGTACCATGGATAGCGCTTGCTTATTGGAGGCTTACATTTAGCCACCAATAAGCAAGCATAACCCAGGTTCTCAACCAAAAATGGGCTGGCTCCTATGCATCACATTCCTGCTTTTTAAATAAAGATAGCAAGAGAACAAATACAAATTGATAATAGGAGTAAATTAGAAATTTGCTTAAAATTGCTGCTCTATCTGATTCATGAAAGAAAAAAATGTGGGTTTAGTGTCCCTTTAACAAGGAATGCTACTGGCGCCATATACAGAGAGTCGCCAGCCCATCACCTGGTCTTGTTTGCTCTGTGTTGAAAGCAAGTAATGCTCATCGTGTGGATCTTCTGGGTCTCCGTGAGATCTATGTTGCAAGCTGGTCATTTTCTGGCCAGCAATGCCGAATGTAGCCGGATAAAACAGAGCCATCGGAGCCTGAATGAGGAAGCGAAACTTGTGTTATAGACCGCACGATACACTGACTAAATACACAAGGTTTATTAGGAGTAACAAGAAAAATGTATACAAACATTTATCTGAAAAAGCTATTAGAGCAAGAGACTCACAAAGAACAACCAAATAAGAAGATCAATGAGACAAAAGAAGGAACACAGAGGCAACATATAGTTCAAATACTTGGCTATGACTTATAAGTAAAAGGGACAGGGTATTGTAAAATTGTCTCCCCTTTAATGTGTTCTCAATGATCCACATTACCTGCTAAAGTGTATTAAATTGTTTACAAATAGCTCTTTTACCTTAATTTTGTCATTTGAAATAACTGCTTTTTTCTGCTGTCAAAGAATTACACACCCGAGGAGTGGGGGAATAGATAGGTATAAAATGTTTATTTTTAATTGCTCTCTCTAAGTACTGACTTTTGTGTAAACTGACAAGAAATAAAATAAAGGAGGCAATTGTGCATCAAAATAAAGATAAGATAATGGTTTTTCCTCTCCCTGAAAGCTCAGCCCATTGAAATGGGATGTGGTTTTAACTAGCAAAACATAGCTTTTTCATATTGAAAAATAAACCAGAACGAGTAATATCCCATACATATTATATTCTGCAGCTGATATAACAATATTAAGGGGTGACCAATTTTACAGTATACTGTCCCTTTAATATAAAACATGAGAAAATAAAAAGGCTCCTCATTTAAAGGGGACAATCTACACCTTGGTCATCTTAAAGTCTTATAATATAAAATACCCAGACCGGCTCGTGCTAGTACGGATATAAAAGAAAGTTCTTTATTTCAAACATTAAAAGTTTTTTAACTTTTGGAATAATAGATACGGTTTTTCTAAATTTATTATATTTTGTTGACGGGGTCATATAGTATAGATCTATAGATCTGAAAGTATTTAATGTGGTCACAATATTACTTATAAAGTGATTTAAACACACATATCTACATATCCTTCCGCTTTATGCGCCCACTGTACCTATTGATTGACTGATTGATTTACTTGAATTATATACTATCTAGGAAGGGGGTAGTTTTTTTCAGTGAGGCTGTGGAGGATAGATTCAGCGCTTCACCCAATCTATTGTTACCAAAAGACCATTAACAAGTACTGCCATGTTAAAAAGTGAAGCTACGACCTCGGCCCGAATGACGTCACTGGCGCGTTTCAGGTGTCTCCGTGATCAACTATGATTACGGGAGACACCTGAAACGCGTCAGTGACGTCATTTGGGCTGAGGTCGTAGCTTCACTTTTTAACATGGCAGTAGCTGCTTAATTGTTAATGGTCTTTTGGTGTATTTGCAACTTTTAATGTTTGAAATAAAGAACTTTCTTTTATATCAGTACTAGCACGAGCCTGTCTGGGTATTTAGTATTATATTTTTGCCGTTCATTAAGGACACCCATAGGGCATCTGGAACCTGTGTGAAAGGAACGTGAGTCACGTAGGAGGCGTACAGGCTGTAATGGATACATGGCCTGCATTGATAACCTGGTGAAACGCCGGATGTTTTTTACGCCAAAATAGCTTGGAGGAAAATAAAGACAATTGAATCTCAGGATTGATATTCGCAGCTACAGAACTGCAAGTGTTTTATTTCTATTCCATGGGAATGGTTTGCTTATAAAAGTTAAAAGTAAATCGAAATATCACAACATCATACCTTTAGACATGGGATTTAGCGTACAGCTTACAATTTGCTGCAGTCATCCGTTTTCCCTGCATTTTTGTGTCTATACTTATCTATGGGCGAGCTACTCCTCTGTTTGAACTTTCATCTTAAAGTCTTAACTTAAAGGGACACTGAAACCACATTTTTTCTTTTGTGACTCAGATAGAGCATGACATTTTAAGCAACTTTCTAATTTACTCCTATTATCAAATTTTCTTGATTCTCTTGGTATCTTTATTTGAAATGCACAAATGTAAGTTTAGATGCCGGCCCATTTTTGGTGAACAACCTGGGTTGTCCTTGCCAATTGGTGGATACATTCATCCACCAATAAAAAAGTGCTGTGAGTTCTGAACCCCCAAAAAAGCTTAGATGCCTTCTTTTTCAAATAAAGATAGCAAGAGAACGAAGAAAATTTGATAATAGGAATAAATTAGAAAGTTGCTTAAAATGGCATGCTCTATCTGAATCACGAAAGAAAAAATTTGGGTTCAGTGACCCTTTAACCCTTTGAGTGCTAATGACGGCTCTGAGCCGTCACAGAGTTTCTCACTCTGGTGCTGACGACGGCTCAGAGCTGTCATGAGCACTCTCCCACCTTGAGGGAGATCTGGGGGCTCCTTACTGCTCCTACCCCGGCAATCGTGCCTGTAGAGTGACAGGCATCGCCGGGGCTTCACGTGATGCGCGGTGACGTCACGCGCAATTACGTGATGACGTCACCGCACAACTTTATTTATACTTAACAATGTTAACTATAGGAGGAGGGGGCATGCTGCTTAGAAGCCTGTATCTCAGGCATCTAAGCAGCTACAGACCCCCAAGACCCATTGTTGGAAAGGTAATTGCTTAACCTTTCCAACAGTGTAAGTCTTGGGGGTCTGTAAAAAAAATAAAAAAGTTAAAAAAACATAATTTATGCTTACCTGATAAATTTATTTCTCTTGTGGTGTATCCAGTCCACAGATCATCCATTACTTGTGGGATATTCTCCTTCCCAACAGGAAGTTGCAAGAGGATCACCCACAGCAGAGCTGCTATATAGCTCCTCCCCTAACTGCCATATCCAGTCATTCGACCGAAACAAGCCGAGAAAGGAGAAACCATAGGGTGCAGTGGTGACTGTAGTTTAAATTAAAATTTAGACCTGCCTTAAAAAGACAGGGCGGGCCGTGGACTGGATACACCACAAGAGAAATAAATTTATCAGGTAAGCATACATTATGTTTTCTCTTGTAAGGTGTATCCAGTCCACGGATCATCCATTACTTGTGGGATACCAATAACAAAGCTAAAGTACACGGATGAAGGGAGGGACAAGGCAGGCTTAAATGGAAGGAACCACTGCTTGTAGAACCTTTCTCCCAAAAATAGCCTCCGAAAAAGCAAAAGTATCAAATTTGTAAAATTTTGAAAAGGTATGAAGCGAAGACCAAGTCGCCGCCTTGCAAATCTGTTCAACAGAAGCCTCATTCTTAAAGGCCCAGGTGGAAGCCACAGCTCTAGTAGAATGAGCTGTAATTCTTTCAGGGGACTGCTGTCCAGCAGTCTCATAGGCTAAGCGTATTACGCTCCGAAGCCAAAAAGAAAGAGAGGTTGCCGAAGCTTTTTGACCTCTCCTCTGTCCAGAGTAAACAACAAACAGTGTAGATGTTTGGCGAAAATCTTTAGGAGCTAGTAAGTAAAACTTCAAAGCACGAACCACGTCCAGATTATGTAAAAGACGTTCCTTCTTTGAAGAAGGATTAGGACACAATGATGGAACAACAATCTCTTGATTGATATTCTTGTTAGAAACTACCTTAGGTAAAAACCCAGGTTTTGTACGCAGAACTACTTTATCTGAATGGAAAATCAGATAAGGAGAATCACATTGTAAGGCAGATAACTCAGACTCTCCGAGCCGAGGAAATAGCCATCAAAAACAGAACTTTCCAAGATAAAAGTTTAATATCAATGGAATGAAGGGGTTCAAACGGAACCCCTTGAAGAACTTTAAGAACCAAGTTTAAGCTCCATGGGGGAGCAACAGGTTTAAACACAGGCTTAATTCTAACCAAAGCCTGACAAAAAGCTTGAACATCTGGAACTTCTGCCAGACGCTTGTGCAAAAGAATAGACAGAGCTGAAATCTGTCCCTTTAAAGAACTAGCTGATAATCCTTTTTCCAAACCCTCTTGGAGAAAGGACAATATCCTAGGAATCCTAACCTTACTCCATGAGTAATTCTTGGATTCACACCAATAAAGATATTTACGCCATATATTATGATAGATTTTCCTGGTGAGAGGCTTTCGTACCTGTATAAGGGTATCAATGACTGACTCGGAGAAGCCAAGCTTTGATAAAATCAAGCGTTCAATCTCCATGCAGTGAGTCTCAGAGAAATTAGATTCGGATGATTGAAAGGACCTTGTAGTAGAAGGTCTTGTCTCAGAGGCAGGGTCCATGGTGGAAAGGATGACATGTCCACTAGGTCTGCATACCAGGTCCTGCGTAGCCACGCAGGCGCCATCAATATCACTGATGCTCTCTCCTGTTTGATTTTGGCAATCGGTCGAGGGAGCAGAGGAAACGGTGGAAACACATAAGCCAGGTTGAAGAACCAAGGCGCTGCTAGAGCATCTATCAGTGCCGCTTCTGGGTCCCTGGACCTGGATCCGTAACAAGGAAGCTTGGCGTTCTGGCAAGACGCCATGAGATCCAGTTCTGGTTTGCCCCAACGATGAACCAATTGAGCAAACACCTCCGGATGGAGTTCCCACTCCCCCGGATGAAAAGTCTGACGACTTAGAAAATCCGCCTCCCAGTTCTCTACACCTGGGATATGGATTGATGATAGGTGGCAAGAGTGAGTCTCTGCCCAGCAAATTATCTTGGAGACTTCTAACATCGCTAGGGAACTCCTGGTTCCCCCTTGATGGTTGATGTAAGCCACAGTCGTGATGTTGTCCGACTGAAATCTGATGAACCTCAGGGTTGTTAACTGAGGCCAAGCTAGAAGAGCATTGAATATTGCTCTTAACTCCAGAATATTTATTGGGAGGAGTTTCTCCTCCTGAGTCCAAGAATCCCTGAGCCTTCAGGGAATTCCAGACTGCACCCCAACCTAGAAGGCTGGCATCTGTTGTTACAATTGTCCAATCTGGCCTGCGAAAGGTCATACCTTTGGACAGATGGACCAGAGACAGGCACCAGAGAAGAGAATCTCTGGTCTCTTGATCCAGATTTAGCAGAGGGGACAAATCTGTGTAATCCCCATTCCACTGACTGAGCATGCATAGTTGCAGCGGTCTGAGGTGTAGGCGCGCAAATGGCACTATGTCCATTGCCGCTACCATCAAGCCGATTACTTCCATACACTGAGCCACTGAAGGGCGCGGAATAAAATGAAGAACACGGCAAGATTTTAGAAGCTTTGATAACCTGGATTCTGTCAGGTAAATCTTCATTTCTACAGAATCTATCAGAGTCCCTAGGAAGGAGACTCTTGTGAGTGGGGATAGAGAACTCTTTTCCTCGTTCACCTTCCACCCATGTGACTTGAGAAATGCCAGAACTATGTCCGTATGGGAAGAGCCACAAATTGGTAATGCCTGTCCAGAAAGGCAAACCTTAGGAACCGATGATGATCTTTGTGAATCGGTATTTGAAGGTAAGCATCCTTCAAATCCACTGTGGTCATGTACTGACCCTCCTGAATCATAGGTAGGATGGTCCGAATAGTTTCCATTTTGAACGATGGAACTCTGAGGAATTTGTTTAAGATCGTTAGATCCAAAATGGGTCTGAAGGTTCCCTCTTTTTTGGGAACCACAAACAGATTTGAATAAAAGCTCTGTCCCTGTTCCGTCTGTGGAACTGGACAGATCACTCCCATAACTAGGAGGTCTTGCACACAGCGTAAGAATGCCTTTTTCTTTATCTGGTTTACAGATAAACTCGAAAGGTGAAATCTCCCTTGAGGAGGGGAAGCTTTGAAGTCCAGAAGATATCCCTGAGATATGATCTCCAATAAACATCTCTTGCCCACGCCTGGGCGAAGAGAGAAAGTCTGCCCCCTACTAGATCCGTTACCGGATAGGGGGCCGTTCCTTCATGCTGTCTTAGAGGAAGCAGCAGGCTTTCTGGCCTGCTTGCCTTTGTTCCAGGACTGGTTAGGTTTCCAGCCCGGCTTGGATTGAGCAAAAGTTCCCTCTTGTTTTGTAGCAGAGGAAGTTGATGCTACACCTGCCTTGAAATTTCGAAAGGCACGAAAATTAGACTGTTTGGCCCTTGATCTGGCCCTGTCCTGAGGAAGGGTATGACACTTACCTCCAGTAATGTCAGCAATAATTTCCTTCAAACCAGGCCCGAATAGGGTCGGGAATGTTAAGTAATTTAGACTTTGAAGTCACGTCAGCTGACCAAGATTTAAGCAATAGCGCCCTACGCGCCTGGATGGCGAATCCAGAATTCTTAGCCGTTAGTTTAGTCAAATGAACAATGGCATCAGAAACAAAAGAATTAGATAGCTTAAGTGTTCTAAGCTTGTCAAGTATTTCAGTCAATGGAGTAGCTGTCTGAAAGGCCTCTTCCAGAGACTCAAACCAGAACGCTGCAGCAGCAGTGACAGGCGCAATGCATGCAAGGGGCTGCAGGATAAAACCTTGTTGAATAAACATTTTCTTAAGGTAACCTTCTAATTTTTTATCCATTGGATCTGAAAAAGCACAACTGTCCTCGACAGGGATAGTGGTACGCTTTGCTAAAGTAGAAACTGCTCCCTCCACCTTAGGAACCGTCTGCCATAAGTCCCGTGTGGTGGCGTCTATTGGAAACATTTTTCTAAAAATAGGAGGGGGGGAAAACGGCACACCGGGTCTATCCCACTCCTTAATAATTTCTGTAAACCTTTTAGGAATTGGAAAAAACATCAGTACACACCGGCACTGCATAGTATTTATCCAGTCTACACAATTTCTCTGGCACTGCAATTGTGTCACAGTCATTCAGAGCAGCTACTACCTCCCCAAGCAATACACGGAGGTTCTCAAGCTTAAATTTAAAAGTAGAAATATCTGAATCAGGTTTCCCCGAATCAGAAATGTCACCCACAGACTGAAGCTCTCCTTCCTCAGCTTCTGCACATTGTGACGCAGTATCAGACATGGGCCTTAAAACATCTGCACGCTCTGTATTATGTCTAACCCCAGAGCTATCGCGCTTTCCTCTGAATTCAGGCAGTCTGGCTAATACCGCTGACAGGGTATTATCCATGATTGCCGCCATGTCCTGCAAAGTAATCGCTATGGGCGTCTTTGATGTACTTGGCGCCATTTTAGCGTGAGTCCCTTGAGCGGTAGTCAAAGGGTTCAACACGTGGGGAGAGTTAGTCGGCATAACTTCCCCCTCGTCAGAATCCTCTGGTGATAATTCTTTTAAAGATAACAGCTGATCTTTATTGTTTAAAGTGAAATCAATACATTTAGTACACATTCTCCTATGGGGTTCCACCATGGCTTTTAAACATAATGAACAAGGAGTTTCCTCTATGTCAGACATGTTTATACAGACTAGCAATGACACTAGCAAGATTGGAAAGCACTTTAAATCAAGTTAACAAGCAATATAAAAAAACGTTACTGTGCCTTTAAGAGAAACAAATTTTGCCAAAATTTGAAATAACAGTGAAAAAAGGCAGTAAAACTAACGAAATGTTTACAGTGTATGTAACAAGTTAGCAGAGCATTGCACCAACTTGCAAATGGATGATTAACCCCTTAATACAAAAAACAGATTAACAAAACGAAAAATATGTTTTTTAAACAGTCATAACAACTGCCACATCTCCTACTTTTGAAGCCTTTTGAGCCCTTCAGAGATGTCCTATAGCATGCAGGGAACTGCTGAGGGAAGCTGAATGTCACAGTTTGTAATTTTAACTGCACCAACTGTAGCTTTTATAATATAACAGTGGAAAGCCTCAGGAAACTGTTTCTAGGCAAAAATAAAGCCAGCCATGTGGAAAAAACAAGGCCCCAATAAGTTTTATCACCAAAGCATATATAAAAACGATTAAACATGCCAGCAAACGTTTTATATTGCACATTAATCAGAGTATATACCTCTGATAGCAAGCCTGATACTAGTCGCTATTAAACACTGTATTTAGGCTTAACTTACATTAATCCGGTATCAGCAGCATTTTCTAGCAAATTCCATCCCTAGAAAAACTTAACTGCACATACCTTATTGCAGGATACCCTGCACGCTATTCTCCCTCTGAAGTTACCTCACTCCTCAGACATATGTGAGAACAGCAGTGGATCTTAGTTACTTCTGCTAAGATCATAGAAAACGCAGGCAGATTCTTCTTCTAAATGCTGCCTGAGATAAAAACAGAATTTATGCTTACCTGATAAATTACTTTCTCCAACGGTGTGTCCGGTCCACGGCGTCATCCTTACTTGTGGGATATTCTCTTCCCCAACAGGAAATGGCAAAGAGCCCAGCAAAGCTGGTCACATGATCCCTCCTAGGCTCCGCCTTCCCCAGTCATTCGACCGACGTAAAGGAGGAATATGCATAGGAGAAATCATATGATACCGTGGTGACTGTAGTTAGAGAAAATAATTCATCAGACCTGATTAAAAAACCAGGGCGGGCCGTGGCCCGGACACACCGTTGGAGAAAGTAATTTATCAGGTAAGCATAAATTCTGTTTTCTCCAACATAGGTGTGTCCGGTCCACGGCGTCATCCTTACTTGTGGGAACCAATACCAAAGCTTTAGGACACGGATGATGGGAGGGAGCAAATCAGGTCACCTAGATGGAAGGCACCACGGCTTGCAAAACCTTTCTCCCAAAAATAGCCTCAGAAGAAGCAAAAGTATCAAATTTGTAAAATTTGGTAAAAGTGTGCAGTGAAGACCAAGTCGCTGCCTTACATATCTGATCAACAGAAGCCTCGTTCTTGAAGGCCCATGTGGAAGCCACAGCCCTAGTGGAATGAGTTGTGATTCTTTCAGGAGGCTGCCGTCCGGCAGTCTCATAAGCCAATCGGATGATGCTTTTAAGCCAAAAAGAGAGAGAGGTAGAAGTTGCTTTTTGACCTCTCCTTTTACCAGAATAAACAACAAACAAGGAAGATGTTTGTCTGAAATCCTTTGTAGCCTCTAAATAGAATTGTAGAGCACAAACTACATCCAAATTGTGCAACAAACGTTCCTTCTTTGAAACTGGATTCGGACACAAAGAAGGCACAACTATCTCCTGGTTAATATTTTTGTTAGAAACAACTTTCGGAAGAAAACCAGGTTTAGTACGCAAAACCACCTTATCTGCATGGAACACCAGATAAGGAGGAGAACACTGCAGAGCAGATAACTCTGAAACTCTTCTAGCAGAAGAAATTGCAACCAAAAACAAAACTTTCCAAGATAATAACTTAATATCTACGGAATGTAAGGGTTCAAACGGAACCCCTTGAAGAACTGAAAGAACTAAATTGAGACTCCAAGGAGGAGTCAAAGGTTTGTAAACAGGCTTGATTCTAACCAGAGCCTGAACAAAAGCTTGAACATCTGGCACAGCCGCCAGCTTTTTGTGAAGTAAAACAGATAAAGCAGAAATCTGTCCCTTCAAAGAACTTGCAGATAATCCTTTCTCCAAACCCTCTTGTAGAAAGGATAGAATCTTAGGAATTTTTATCTTGTTCCATGGGAATCCTTTCGATTCGCACCAACAGATATATTTTTTCCATACTTTATGGTAAATTTTTCTAGTTACAGGCTTTCTAGCCTGAATAAGAGTATCAATGACAGAATCTGAGAACCCACGCTTTGATAAAATCAAGCGTTCAATCTCCAAGCAGTCAGTTGGAGTGAGGCCAGATTCGGATGTTCGAACGGACCTTGAACAAGAAGGTCCCGTCTCAAAGGTAGCTTCCATGGTGGAGCCGATGACATATTCACCAGGTCTGCATACCAAGTTCTGCGTGGCCACGCAGGAGCTATCAAGATCACCGAAGCCCTCTCCTGATTGATCCTGGCTACCAGCCTGGGAATGAGAGGAAACGGTGGGAATACATAAGCTAGGTTGAAGGTCCAGGGCGCTACTAGTGCATCTACTAGAGTCGCCTTGGGATCCCTGGATCTGGACCCGTAGCAAGGAACCTTGAAGTTCTGACGAGACGCCATCAGATCCATGTCTGGAATGCCCCATAATTGAGTTATGTGGGCAAAGATTTCCGGATGGAGTTCCCACTCCCCCGGATGAAATGTCTGACGACTCAGAAAATCCGCTTCCCAATTTTCCACTCCTGGGATGTGGATTGCAGACAAGTGGCAGGAGTGAATCTCCGCCCATTGAATTACTTTAGTCACTTCTTCCATCGCCAGGGAACTCCTTGTTCCCCCCTGATGGTTGATATATGCAACAGTCGTCATGTTGTCTGATTGAAACCTTATGAATTTGGCCTTTGCTAGTTGAGGCCAAGCCTTGAGAGCATTGAATATCGCTCTCAGTTCCAGAATGTTTATCGGGAGAAGAGATTCTTCCCGAGACCATAGACCCTGAGCTTTCAGGGGTTTCCAGACCGCGCCCCAGCCCACCAGACTGGCGTCGGTCGTGACAATGACCCACTCTGGTCTGCGGAAGCTCATCCCTTGAGACAGGTTGTCCAGGGTCAGCCACCAACGGAGTGAATCTCTGGTCCTCTGATCTACTTGGATCGTCGGGGACAAGTCTGTATAATCCCCATTCCACTGTCTGAGCATGCACAGTTGTAATGGTCTTAGATGAATTCGCGCAAAAGGAACTATGTCCATTGCCGCAACCATCAAACCTATTACGTCCATGCACTGCGCTATGGAAGGAAGAAGAACAGAATGAAGTACTTGACAAGAGCTTAGAAGTTTTGATTTTCTGGCCTCTGTCAGAAAAATCTTCATTTCTAAGGAGTCTATTATTGTTCCCAAGAAGGGAACTCTTGTTGACGGGAATAGAGAACTTTTTTCTACGTTCACTTTCCACCCGTGAGATCTGAGAAAGGCTAGGACAATGTCCGTATGAGCCTTTGCTTGTGGCAGAGACGACGCTTGAATCAGTATGTCGTCCAAGTAAGGTACTACTGCAATGCCCCTTGGCCTTAGCACCGCTAGAAGGGACCCTAGTACCTTTGTGAAAATTCTTGGAGCAGTGGCTAATCCGAATGGAAGTGCCACAAACTGGTAATGCTTGTCCAGAAAGGCGAACCTTAGGAACCGATGATGTTCCTTGTGGATAGGAATATGTAGATACGCATCCTTTAAATCCACCGTGGTCATGAATTGACCTTCCTGGATGGTAGGAAGAATTGTCCGAATGGTTTCCATTTTGAACGATGGAACCCTGAGAAATTTGTTTAGGATCTTGAGATCCAAAATTGGCCTGAATGTTCCCTCTTTTTTGGGGACTATGAACAGATTGGAGTAAAACCCCATCCCTTGTTCTCCTAATGGAACAGGATGAATCACTCCCATTTTTAACAGGTCTTCTACACAATGTAAGAATGCCTGTCTTTTTATTTGGTCTGAAGACAATTGAGACCTGTGGAACCTTCCCCTTGGGGGTAGTTCCTTGAATTCCAGGAGATAACCTTGAGAAACTATTTCTAGTGCCCAAGGATCCTGAACATCTCTTGCCCAAGC
Organism: Bombina bombina; assembly: GCF_027579735.1. NCBI lineage: Eukaryota > Metazoa > Chordata > Amphibia > Anura > Bombinatoridae > Bombina > Bombina bombina. Next base: position 268,632,387 of record NC_069505.1, on the reverse strand, counting down.
CTGAGCGAAGAGAGAGAGTCTGCCCCCCACCAGATCCGGTCCCGGATCGGGGGCCAGCATCTCATGCTGTCTTAGTAGCGGTAGCAGGCTTCTTGGCCTGCTTACCTTTGTTCCAGCCTTGCATCGGTCTCCAGGCTGGCTTGGTTTGAGAAGAATTACCCTCTTGCTTAGAGGATGTAGAATTTGAGGCTGGTCCGTTTCTGCGAAAGGGACGAAATTTTTTTTATTTTTAGCCTTAAAAGACCTATCCTGAGGAAAGGCGTGGCCCTTTCCCCCAGTGATGTCTGAAATAATCTCTTTCAAGTCAGGGCCAAACAGCGTTTTCCCCTTGAAAGGGATGTTAAGCAATTTGTTCTTGGAGGACACATCCGCTGACCAAGACTTTAGCCAAAGCGCTCTGCGCGCCACAATAGCAAAACCTGAATTTTTCGCCGCTAATCTAGCTAATTGCAAAGTGGCGTCTAAGGTAAAAGAGTTAGCCAATTTAAGTGCTTGAACTCTGTCCATAACCTCCTCATAAGAAGATGCTTTATTGAGCGACATTTCTAGTTCTTCGAACCAGAAACACGCTGCTGTAGTGACAGGAACAATGCATGAAATTGGTTGTAGAAGGTAACCTTGCTGAACAAACATCTTTTTAAGCAAACCCTCTAATTTTTTATCCATAGGATCTTTGAAAGCACAACTATCTTCTATAGGGATAGTGGTGCGTTTGTTTAGAGTAGAAACCGCCCCCTCGACCTTGGGGACTGTCTGCCATAAGTCCTTCCTGGGGTCGACCATAGGAAATAATTTCTTAAATATAGGGGGAGGGACAAAAGGTATGCCGGGCCTTTCCCATTCTTTATTTACAATGTCCGCCACCCGCTTGGGTATAGGAAAAGCTTCGGGGGGCACCGGGACCTCTAGGAACTTGTCCATCTTACATAATTTCTCTGGAATGACCAAATTGTCACAATCATCCAGAGTAGATAACACCTCCTTAAGCAGAGCGCGGAGATGTTCCAATTTAAATTTGAATGTAATAATGTCAGGTTTAGCTTGTTGAGAAATTTTTCCTGAATCTGAAATTTCTCCCTCAAACAAAACCTCCCTGGCCCCTTCAGACTGGTGTAAGGGCATGTCAGAACCATTATCATCAGCGTCCTCATGCTCTTCAGTATCTAAAACAGAGCAGTCGCGCTTTCGCTGATAAGTGGGCATTTTGGCTAAAATGTTTTTAATAGAATTATCCATTACAGCCGTTAATTGTTGCATAGTAAGGAGGATTGGCGCACTAGATGAACTAGGGACCTCCTGAGTGGGCAAGACTGGTGTAGACATAGAAGGAGATGATGCAGTACCATGCTTACTCCCCTCACTTAAGGAATCATTTTGGGCAACATTATTATCAGTGGCATCATTGTCCCTACTTTGTTTGTCACATTCATCACATATATTTAAATGGAGAGGAACCTTGGCTTCCGAACATACAGAACATCGTCTATCTGATGGTTCAGACATGTTAATAGGCATAAACTTGATAAAGCACAAAAAACGTTTTAAAATAAAACCGTTACTGTCCCTTTAAATTTTAAACTGAACACACTTTATTACTGAATATGTGCAAAAGTATGAAGGAATTGTTCAAAATTCACCAAAATTTCACCACAGTGTCTTAAAGCCTTAAAAGTATTGCACACCAAATTTGAAAGCTTTAACTCTTAAAATAACGGAACCGGAGCCGTTTTTACATTTAACCCCTATACAGTCCCTGGTATCTGCTTTGCTGAGACCCAACCAAGCCCAGAGGGGAATACGATACCAAATGACGCCTTCAATAAGCTTTTTCAGTGGATCTGAGCTCCTCACACATGCATCTGCATGCCTTGCTTCTCAAAAACAACTGCGCATTAGTGGCGCGAAAATGAGGCTCTGCCTATGACTAGAAAAGGCCCCCAGTGAAAAAGGTGTCCAATACAGTGCCTGCCGTTTTTTTAACAGAATTCCCAAGATTAAAATAACTCTTCAAAGTTATAAACCATTAAATATGCTTATAAAGTAATCGTTTTAGCCCAGAAAAATGTCTACCAGTCTTTAAAGCCCTTGTGAAGCCCTTTATTCTTATATTTAAAACTAAGAAAATGGCTTACCGGATCCCATAGGGAAAATGACAGCTTCCAGCATTACCAAGTCTTGTTAGAAATGTGTCATACCTCAAGCAGCAAAAGTCTGCTCACTGTTTCCCCCAACTGAAGTTAATTCATCTCAACAGTCCTGTGTGGAAACAGCCATCGATTTTAGTAACGGTTGCTAAAATCATTTTCCTCTTACAAACAGAAATCTTCATCTCTTTTCTGTTTCAGAGTAAATAGTACATACCAGCACTATTTTAAAATAACAAACTCTTGATTGAAGAATAAAAACTACATTTAAACACCAAAAAACTCTTAGCCATCTCCGTGGAGATGTTGCCTGTGCAACAGCAAAGAGAATGACTGGGGAAGGCGGAGCCTAGGAGGGATCATGTGACCAGCTTTGCTGGGCTCTTTGCCATTTCCTGTTGGGGAAGAGAATATCCCACAAGTAAGGATGACGCCGTGGACCGGACACACCTATGTTGGAGAAATAGTACGACTCCGGTACCATTTAAAAACAATAAACTCTTGATTGAAGAAAAAAAACTAACTATATTACACCACTTTCCTCTTACTACGTCCAGCTATGTTGAGAGTTGCAAGAGAATGATTGGATATGGCAGTTAGGGGAGGAGCTATATAGCAGCTCTGCTGTGGGTGATCCTCTTGCAACTTCCTGTTGGGAAGGAGAATATCCCACAAGTAATGGATGATCCGTGGACTGGATACACCTTACAAGAGAAAATATGTTTTCAAAAATTTCAAAAATAAAAACAATAAAATAAAATATTAGCACCCAGGTGGGAAATGGCTTAGCAGCCAAAGGGTTAAGCTGCAAATAGCCTCCTGCACCTTTTCTATATCATGCAGCAGGAACAGTAAAAAAAATATTTTAAAATGACTATTGTTTCCGGCCACTTTGAAATGGCTACCAAGCTCAGCCCAGTGATGACATCACAATCTGGGCTACATCTAGGCCCTCTGCTGAATAGCATTGATAGTCTGTTTAATCTAATTTGTGAGCCTTTTGTGTTTGGATGCCATATGTAGCCCAGATCATGATGTCATCAGTGGGCTGAGCTTGGCAGTTATTTCAAAGTTGCCAAAAGCAATACTCATTTTTAAATAACTTATTTTACCATTCCTGCTGCATGGTATAGAATAAGTGCAGGAGGCTATTTGCAGCTTAGTCTAAGGTAAGACTATAAGATGACCAAGGTGTAGACTGTCAATTTAAAGATGTGTGAGAATTGAAGAAAATCGGTAAGAAGCAGTAAACGTATTGAAAAACGCTCATGACAGAATCAATGTGCTAACATTTTCATTAGAAATGATTCTATAGCTCTGTCAATAGAATTTACTACCTAAACTTACTATAATATCAGTCAGATTGAAATTATTTATCCGACATAACTTAAAGGGATATGAAACCCAAATTTTTTCTTTCATGAGTCAGATAGAAAATACAATTTTAAACAACATTCCAATTCACTTCTATTATCTAATTTGCTTAATTCTTTAGATATCCTTTTTTGAAGAAATAGCAATGCACATAGGTGACCCAATCAAACGAGGCATCTATGTGCAGCCATCAATAAGGGTCTACTGAGCCTATCTAGATATGATTTTAGACAAAGGATATCAAGAGAATGAAGCAAATTAAATAATAAAAGTAAACAGAACAGTTGTTTAAAATTGCATGTTCTTTCTGAATCGAAGAAAATGTTTTGGGTTTCATGTCCCTTTAATTTATAAAAATGTATTATCTGTTTATTACCTGGAGCTTTTCATCTCCTAATCGCAGTTGATAAAGCAGTGCTGGGGAATCAGGATGTCGCACTTGAAACTCATGATCCTTCAGTCCACAAATGTCCTGTAATAAACAGCAAATGAACACTAAAGTCAAAATTAAACTTTCATTAACTAAAGCACAAAATAAAGGGCTTTCCAATTTACTTCTATTATCTAAATGCAGGGTGGATAAAAATCAAAGAGGTAATTCTATTTAAGATACATTATAATCTAAAGGTTACTCATCCTGAAATATAGCTCAGTACATGCATCTGCATTCAAACAACATGTCTGCTCAGACAGGCAGCGGTGTCATGTATGATGTCAGCAAGGGCAATTTGTATCATACACTTCACTACACTTTGTCTGAGCAGGTGCATTGTTCAACCCCAAGATGCCGTTAGCACATTCCATGGCGTCCTAACAGTGCTGGGATTAAACGCCGTTAGGACAGCATGGAATGTCCTTCCTTTTTTTTTTGGTGTCCTGCACCCTCCTCCATTTAGTATGTGCCTAGCATCGTAGGCAGTCCCCCATTATGCGATCCCAGCCTTTAATCACGTGATTGCATCAACGATCACGTGATATCATTTTTCAAGAAAGTGTTTACAACAGAACTTTGTTGTGACCTTTAACACTTGCCCCAGGCATGCAAGGTTTACATGTATATGGAAACATATATGTAAATATGCCTCTAAAACATGAATATATAAAACATTGCATGAACAATCATGTGATTTCGATTTTTACTTATTTGTTTACTTCAGAACTTTGTTCCGATGTAGACAAATGAGTCCAGACGGGAAATGGGTTCAAATATTAGTTTCATAAGAAGTTCCACGTTGTTCAATGACTGGAGAAAAAATAAGGTTAAAAAGAAAGAACCTTGGGGGCGTGTCCTGGCAACTGCAGAAGCTGCTGAGGATACACTAGTTACCTGCTGATTATTAGCCATTAATTACAGCATCCTCAAATTCAACCTTTATTTAAAGCTGCTCTACATGTTGTAGAATTTATTAATTCCATTATGGCTGTGTTTATGACCCCAGCACCATGGACTGAACTGCTAGGGCCTAAAGCAGCGGCCTTCTTACTGACTCAGAACCCTCCTCTGGTAACCCGGTTAACAACTTCACTACAGGACTGTCATCTGCAACTAAGCCACACTATATCATCCTCTCAATCCAACTATGTTCCAATAGCAAATACATTTAAAAATGTTTACTTGTTCCACTTTCTCCCAGGGAGACTTGGGTTAATACTTTTTTTAGCTCAATTTCTACGAGCCAGTCTATCCCTCTTATCCATTCTCAGCTTGACTGTACTCATTTGCTCTTTTAAAGGGACAGTCTAGGCCAAAAAAAATGTTCATGATTCAGATAGACAGAGCATGTAATTTTAATCAATTTTCCAATTTACTTTTATCACCAATTTTGCTTTGTTCTCTTGGTATTCTTAGTTGAAAGCTTAACCTAGGAGGTTCATATGCTAATTTCTTAGACCTTGAAGGCCACCTCTTTTCAGATTGCATTTTAACAGTTTTTCACCACTAGAGGGTGTTAGTTCATGTATTTCATATAGATAACACTGTGCTCGTGCACGTAAAGTTATCTCGGAGCAGGCACTGATTGGCTAAACTGCAAGTCTCCCAAAAGAACTGAAATAAAGGGGCAGTTTGCAGAGGCTTAGATACAAGATAATCACAGAGGTTAAAAGTATATTAATATAACTGTGTTGGTTATGCAAAACTGGGGAGTGGGTAATAAAGGGATTATCTATCTTTTAAAACAAAAATTTTTTTGGTGTAGACTGTCCCTTTAAGGTTAATTATTAGACATGTGCGTTTAGTTTCAAATCAGAATTCGGACAAATTTGTCAAATTCGGAGCTTCGGATAGATTTGAATTTCCGAATTACCCTAGCAACTAAACTAATCCGAATGCATTTGTAACGAATAAATCCAAATTAGTTCGGATTTATTTGTTACATTTGAATGGCCATGGACTAATCACAATTACACTAGTATTGTACAGTATATTAGGTTATATCACTTTGCAAGCTCTGTGCAGGGCGCATTATGTAGCTGGTACTTGTGAGGTTGGTACTTAAGTGGGATGTGCTGTATATTACACTAGTATTATGTACTGTATATTAGGTTATATACCTCTGCTAGCTTTGTACATATTGTGTAGCTGGTACCTATGAGGTTGGTACTTATGTTGATTCAGATGGGTTACACCTAATATACAGTACATAATACTAGTCTAATACACAGCACATCCTACCTAACACATACCGAACTTCTGAATTTACGAATCGAATCCAAACCGAATACATCCAAATGTATTCAAATCCTAATGTATCCGAAACTAATACATTTGAATGTATCTGAATTTGAATCGATTCAAAAACGAAATTCAAAAAAATCTGAATCGGTCCGAAACAAATTTTTCCGCACAAATCTACCGATTATCAGTTTTGCATCAACATCAAGACAGGAAACACATCCTTTGTTATAGCAGTGGGCATATTAAAGTAAATGTAAAGTTTCATGATTCAGTGCCCGATTTTTAAAAACAAGCACTTGCATTCATGAAACTTTACATTGCAAATTTTTTATTTTTTTTAAATACTTACCTTTTTCTGCAGCAAAGTAGGATCGGTGATCCCCCGCCCGCTTCTCATGCTGTACTTAGCACCTCAATGACAAAACCGGCTTTCTCCAATCAGAGCGTGGCCTCACGAGAAGGACGCTCTGGGGTGCACGCCATGATTGGAGAAGGCCGGTTAAGTCATTGCTGAGGTAAGTACAGAGGAGCTGTGGGCGGGGAATCGCCGATACGGCTTTGTAGCAGAAAAAGGTAAGTATTTAAAAAAAAAAAAAAGGCTGTAATGTAAAGTTTCATGAATAAAAATGTCCATGTTTTTAAAAGTATGTTTAAAAACCAGGCACTGATTCATGAAAGTTTACATTCACTTTAAGTATTTTAGCAATGAATATTATTGTGTATATACAGTACAAATATGTTTATTTTGAGCGATTAGGTGGAGATTAGAAAGGAATAACGCCCCAAAACCATTTGTACCTTCTTCGCCAGCCTCTTCTGCTCTTTTGGTTTCTTCAACAGCGCATCACTGTTGCGTTGTCTAATCACAGTGCAATCAGTCGTCCCGTTGTACTACATGTAGTGCGCTCCTGCACTGGGTAAAGCAGCAGACAACTTTATCCAGCGCAGGAGCACACTACATGTAGTTCAACGGCTTGCCCTGATGCTCTGTGATTAGACAGTGGACCTGTGACGCGCTGTTGAAGAAACCAGAAGATCAGTAGAGCCTGGCGAGGAAGGTAAGGTAAGTACGGGTTTGGGGAGGTGTTAAATCTTTAGTATGTGTCGCTAGGATAATAGTGCAGAATTATGTAACATAAAAAGGACAGGAAACCCCCCATATTTTCTTTCACGATTTGGATAACACTTTTACATATTTAAAAAACTTTTAAATTTACTTCTATTATCACTTTTGCTTTATTTTATTGTTACCATTTGCTGAAGGAACAACATTGCACTACTGACAGGAAGCTGAACACATCTAGTTAGCCAATCACAAGAGACAAATGTGTGCAGGCACCAATCAGCAGCAGCTCCCACTAGTGTAGGATATGAGTGTATTTTTTTTAAACAAGGGATACTAAGAGAACAAAACACATTTGAAAATAGAAGTGAATTTAAAAGTGTCTTAAAACGGCATGCTCTATCTGAATCACGCAAGATTTATATCGACCTTCCTATCCCTTTAATTTGACTGGCCCTTTAAGTGATGAGACGAGGACAAGCTAGAAGTCCATGCTGTATCTGCATATTAGTTTGTGATTGGTTAGCAATGGTTCTTTTGTTCTGGGGACAGGGAAATCAGTAGAAAACAAACAAAACAAAAAAAAAACATAAAAAAAAAGACAAATAAAACTGCATTAATCATCGTAAAATTCTTCTCAGATATGAAGGTACATTATCATGCAGCTTACAATCTGTGTTTAATGTCCCTTTAACATAACTATTCAAACCTTCCCTTGAGAAATATGAGAGAGATTTGCATTATTTACCTAGTTATTCTTTTGTCCTTAGCTACATACTATAATGTTTATGGTGTTGGTAAGTTGCTACTTCTAGAATAATCTGAGTCTAAGAGTGGCCCTATTTTTTCCAATCTCCTGTAGTTCTCACTAATTAGAAAAATACTGAGATAGGTGTTCCAAATAGGCCACTGTTTTTTTGTGGTGATGGGGGCAATCCATATTATTTGACATTAGATTATATAAAAACGTATGGTTATGATTAACTCCTATTTCAAAAACATGAGGTTTATAAAGCTTTGGGTAATTTGAGCCATGATTACAATTTCCTTAAAGGGACATTATACACTAGATTTTTATTTGCATAAATGTTTTGTAGATCTATTTATATAGCCCATACAGTTGTTTTTTTTAATGTATAGTTTTGCTTATTTTTAAATAACATTGCTCTGATTTTCAGACTCCTAACCAAGCCCCAAAGTTTTAGGAGAATACTGACTTATACCTACTCCAGCTTGCTCCTGTTTGTGTAAAGGGTCTTTTCATATGCAGAGGAAGGAGGAGGGGGGGAGTGTCTTATTTCCCACTTGCAGTGGGCTTTCCTTCTACCTTTTTAACAGAGTTAAACTGGGAGCTTCTAAGTACATTTTTATACTGGATTTATACTGGATTTTTATATCAGTATCTGTGCATATTATTCTTTATAGTAGTGTCTATTACATGCAGTTATATGAAAATTTGAAGGATGTGTTTCCACAACTTGCCACTAATTAACAAATCTCTAGCATGTTGGTGTGTTTTTGGTATGCTTGTACAGAGAGTGCACGAGAGAGAGAGTGTGCGCGAGAGAGAGAATGTGCGCGTGCAAGAGAGTGTACGAGAAAGTGCGCGAGAGAGAGTGAGTGAGTGAGAGTGAGTGTGAGTGAGTGAGTGAGTGAGTGAGTGAGTGAGTGAGAGAGAGAGAGAGAGAGAGAGAGAGAGAGAGAGAGAGAGAGAGAGAGAGAGAGAGAGAGAGAGAGAGAGAGAGAGAGAGAGAGAGAGAGAGAGAGAGAGAGAGAGAGAGAGAGAGAGAGAGAGAGAGAGAGAGAGAGAGAGAGAGAGAGAGAGAGAGAGAGAGAGAGAGAGAGAGAGAGAGAGAGAGAGAGAGAGAGAGAGAGAGAGAGAGAGAGAGAGAGAGTGAGAAACAAAGAAAAAAAAAAAAATAGGAGAGAAGAAGAAGAGAGATATTTCCGCTAGACAATAACACTGTTTTTGATTACTTGTAATTATTTGCATTCCGAGAGTTCTGAATTAGGTTAAGCTGACCTGGTCAAGATGCGCATAAGTCTCTTTAAGATGCTGCAGAAGAAGACAATCCAGTTTATTAGATAGCTGGCACTCTCTGTATGGAAACCCCGCTCTCTGCATAAGCCAGAAAAGACACCGAGTGACATCTGAGCCACCATATGCCAAACACAACCTGCAGAATAAAAACATAGTTAGTGAGAGATAACTGCAAAGTGTAAGAAGAACAGCACTCCTTAAAGGGACATTGTACACTAGATTTCTCTTCGCATAAATGTGTTGTAGATGATCCATTTATATAGCCCACCTAGGAGTGTTTTTGTAACAATGAATAGTTTTGATTATTTTTTAAGAACATTGTGCTGATTTTCAGACTCTTAACCAAGCCCCACAGTGTCTGATGCATACATGCGTTTACAGACTCTTGCTGGCTCTTGTTTGTGTAATCTGTCTTTTCATATGCAAGGGAAGGGGGGGGGGGTCTGCTCTTCCAGCTTTCCCAGTCCCTTACAGTGGGTGTCCCGGCCTAACCTCATCAAAAGTGCTAAACTGGGAGCTTCTAAGTTAGTTTTTAAAAAGTTTATGCTGGATTTATATATCGGTATCTGTGCATATTCTTCTTTATAGTAGTGTCTATTACATGCAGCTATATGAAAATTGGTGTATACTGTCCCTTTAATAGCATGCAAACACTAATGTTTATTAGCCACCAATGTGTTTGTCATTATGACAAAATTCTTTAAAAGGGACATAAAACTCTAAATTCAACTTACTGTTTACATGGGGCATACGTTTTTAAGAGACTTTTTAATTTACTTCTAATTGTAAAATGTTCTTGGCTCACTAGATTTGTTCCGCTTTATATAGGTCTGCCTTATACATTAAGAAAATATTTAAAGGGATACCCAAGTCAAAATAAACTTTTATGACTCAGACAGAGCAGCACTTTTAAGCCACTTTCCAATTTACTTCCATTATCTAATTTTGCACAAGCTTGTTATATTCACACTTTCTGGGGAACAAGATCCTACTGAGCATGTGACCAGCTCACAGGGTATACGTATACTAGTCTGTGATTCGCTGATGTCTGTCACATGATAAAGGGGGCCAGAAAATGGGAGAAAAAAAATTGAATTTCAAATAAGCAGTAGATTTCTTTCTGACAGAAAAAGTGCTATTGCATTGTCTTTTTATTATGTACTTATTAATTATGTAAGTCTACTGCATTGAGTGGTCCTTTTAAGGAGAGAGAAAAAAAAATCCAACATAATAAAAAAATGGGTTTTCAAACATATTTTATAAAAATACTTGAGATCTTTCTACTTAAAAGAGACATTAAACCCAAAATGTAACCCCCTTAAAATGTTTAATTACTGAGTTTGACTTGCTCCCCCTCTCCTGAGAGGCTGGAGTGTTGTTATAGTACAGAGAAATATAATTAACTGCAGCATTCTACGCAGTGCTTAGTTTAGAGCACAAGCTCACTAGCATGTGTCTGTTATTAGCCACAGGAATACAGATAAGGAATTTGATTTCAAACAGGCGTTTTTAATGGGCGTATCTGCTAACTGGTTTTTATGCACATAATCATGTTAATTGTGGTAACAAAATGTGCTTTGTAAATGGATCTTGTGCAGTGTGGTGCTTAATTGCTGATGTATTCTAAGCGCACATTAAATAAAACATGAATTTCCCTTTAATAGAAACACTACGTCCTATATAAAAGTGTTATGTCACATTATCAATTGCTTAAACTTTAAAAATGATTCATAGGAGCGAGTCAGGATGCAATACTTGCACACATGAAAATGGTCTGAGCTTAAAGGGACAGTCAACACTAAAATTTTTATTGTTTAAAAAGTTAGATAATGCCTTTACTACCCATTCCCCAGCTTTGCACAACCAACACTGTTATATTAATATACTTTATAACATTTAAAACCTCTAAATTTCTGCCTGTTTCTAAGTCACTATAGAAAGCCTCGTACATGCTTCTTTATTTGCTTTTCACAACAGGAGACTGCTAGTTCATGTGGGCCATATAGATAACATTGTGCTCAAGCCTATGGGTTCTGCACAACACAGTTAAAATGCGAGTCAATAGATAATAAAGTCATGTGATCAGGGGGCTGTCAAGAGGCTTAGATACTAGGTAATCAGAGGTAAAAAGTATATTAATATAACCGTGTTGGTTGTGCAAAACTGAGGAATGGGTAATAAAGGGATTATCTACCTTTTTAACAATCTACATTTTTGAGTTGACTTTCCCTTTAAAGTGACGTTTATTGGACGAAAAGTACAAGCTCTTATTCCTTAGAGCATGACATTTTTGCACTATTGACTCTCCAATTATGGGTGTATAACCCCATCAAATAGGTTAAACACATAGTGAAAATACCACTTAGGAGCTTGCAGAGAACTGCTGGTCCTGAACAGGAAACAGTTGGTGAGCCAATTAGCAGCCGCAATCACGCAACCCAGACAATCGGCAGTTGAGTTTAGTTTGGCAGTTGCAGAGCTCATTCAATGTTTGCACTAGAATATCCCTTTAATAAATAATCTATGATCACCCTGACATTATCAGGAATGTTACCTGGTGTTTCGTTGAGAAATTCCATCCTCTACACAGCACACACTTGTCTTCTGATCGCCAATATCAACAACACATGCACTGCTCAGGCCACTTCCGTAAGCAGCACAGACAGATTCCTGATGTACGATAATACCTTGAGTACAAAATACATTAAAAAAAACATTCAATTTATATAGGCAATTTCAGAGGAAAAACAATAACAATGAGCAATTTATTTCTATTATCCAATTTGCTTCATTCTCTTTGTTGAATAGCATACTCAGGTAGGGTCAGGAACCACAGTGTACTACTGTGAACCATCAGCTAATTGGCGGCTGCACATATATGCTTCTTGTCACTGGCTCATGCAATGTCTTCATTTAGCTCCCAGTAGTGCATTGTAGCTCCTTCAACAAGGGATACCAAGAGAATGAAGGAAATTTGATAATATGAGTAAATTGGAAACTTGTTTAAAATTGTAACTTCTATCAGAATCGTGAAAGAAAAAGTTAAGTTTCACGTCCCTTTTAAATAAAATGTGAACTTCTATTCCTTTAAATGGTAAACAATCTAGTCAAAATTAAACTTTCATGATTTAGATAGAGCATGCAGTTTTAATCAACTTTCTAATTTACAGCTATTATCAATTTTCTTCGTTCTCTTGGAATCTATTTGAAAAAGCAAGAATGTAAAGCTTAGTAGTCGGCCCATTATTGGTTCAGAACCTAAGTTATGCTTGCTGATTGGTGGCCAAATGTACCCACCAATTAGCAAGCGCTATCCGGGGTGCTGAACCAAAAATGGGCCGGCTCCTTAGCTTAGATTTCTGCTTTTTCAAAAAAAGATAGCAAGAGAACTTAGAAAATTTGATAATAGGAGTAAATTAGAAAGTTGCTTAAAATTGCATGCTCTATCCGAATCATGAAATAAAAATGTTGGGTTTAATATCCCTTTAATTGGGGATGATAGGTATAAGCAGAATTCATATTGGGATATATTTCTATTACTAATACTTCCTATTTAAACAAATTGGAATATTTGCAGTTGTAGCATTATTTTGTTTTTAGCAGTATTGTTATGATCCTGCTATTAGATATTACTGTGTTAAATATTACCAGATTAATGTAGAGGAGCCTATATGGAAGCAGGTAAAGTGAATAAATTCCACCACCCCATGAAGAACGAAACTTATTAGGTAATTTGTCCCACCACGGCCACCGTACTTCACTCATTAACATCATGGTAAGATGTTTATACTAATCTGAAGTTCTGAAGATTAGAGGAAATACAATGTACGGCACTATTGGGTACTGGTTTATACCATTCACACAAAGTGATACGCTTACTACTTCATTTATTCTGTATATGTCTGTCTTTATTGTTATTTGTCAACAAATCTGTTTTGCCCTTAAATTGCAGGTTGTGCTGCTCTTTCTGTTCATTATTTATTGTATCCTCTTTCCTGTAATATAAATCTGAAAATTCTGTCTTTTCCACTATTATGTTAGAAGCTGGAAAGCATCCAGTAAATTCCAGAACTCTCACCCTGCAATATGCTACTCACTGATTGCTTGATCAGTTCAGGAGCTCACTCAAAGGGACATTTATCATTTTATATCAACATCTCAAAGTGTTTAATTTAATTATTTTTATATATATATATATATATATATATATATATATATATATATATATATATATATATATATATATATATAAAATTCTGCCATATATTTTCATTATTTATTTTTTCCCCTTTTCCTGTAAGTCCATTCTGAAATTGTGAGCTTTTCAGTTCCTGTTAGAAATGGAAGTGCAGAACACTGTTATATAACACACGGCCATTGGCTGCACATTCTAGTGACCTATTTATAACTGTCCCTAATTGGTCACAGCAGAGAAGGGAACCTAAGTTACAAAATGGCGGCTTCCATTGTTTTATAGACACTAAAATGTTACACTTATTGTGTCAATATTTAAACAACTAATGAAACTTTAAATAAAAAATCTACATGGTATGCTCAGACTAATCTTTTATTTGAATGCATCATTTTATCTAGAATTTATTAAGTGTTTAATGTCCCTTTAAAGCTGACGGCTCTGAGCCGTCATTAGCATTCAAGGGGTTAAACAATTTTCTAATTTACCCCTACAATCAATTGTGTCTTCATTCTCTTGGTGTCTTTATTTGAAAAAGCATAAATGTAAGCTTAGGGGCCAGCCCATTTTTGGTTCAGAACCTGGACAGCGCTTGCTAATTAGTGGCTAAATGTAGCCACCAATCAGCAAATGCAACCTAGGAGCTAAACCGAAAATGGGCCGGCTCCTAAGCTTACATTTATGCTTTTTCAAATAAAGATACCAAGAGAACAAAGATAAAATGATAATAGGAGTACATTAGATAGTTGCTTAAAATTGTATGCTCTATCTGAATCATGAAAGAAAAAAAAATTGGGCTTCATATCCCTTTAAATCGGCCCCTAATTGGCCACAGCACAGAAGATAGGAAACACATACATAAGAGAGGACCGGTGTGAGACAGCAAGACAATCAAAATGAAAGGCTAAATTCTGGTAAAAACATAATTTATGCTTACCTGATAAATTTATTTCTCTTGTAGTGTGTTCAGTCCACGGGTCATCCATTACTTATGGGATATATTCTCCTTCCCAACAGGAAGTTGCAAGAGGATCACCCAAGCAGAGCTGCTATATAGCTCCTCCCCTCACATGTCATATCCAGTCATTCGACCGAAACAAGACGAGAAAGGAGAAACTATAGGGTGCAGTGGTGACTGGAGTTATAATTTAAAATTTAGAACCTGCCTCAAAAAAGACAGGGCGGGCCGTGGACTGAACACACTACAAGAGAAATAAATTTATCAGGTAAGCATAAATTATGTTTTCTCTTGTTAAGTGTGTTCAGTCCACGGGTCATCCATTACTTATGGGATACCAATACCAAAGCTAAAGTACACGGATGATGGGAGGGACAAGGCAGGAACATTTAAACAGAAGGAACCACTGCCTGTAGAACCTTTCTCCCAAAAACAGCCTCCGAAGAAGCAAAAGTGTCAAATTTGTAAAATTTTGAAAAGGTATGAAGTGAAGACCAAGTTGCAGCCTTGCAAATCTGTTCAACAGAGGCCTCATTCTTAAAGGCCCAGGTGGAAGCCACAGCTCTAGTGGAATGAGCTGTAATTCTTTCAGGAGGCTGCTGTCCAGCAGTCTCATAGGCTAAACGTATTATGCTACGAAGCCAAAAAGAGAGAGAAGTAGCCGAAGCCTTTTGACCTCTCCACTGTCCAGAGTAAACGACAAACAGAGAAGAAGTTTGCCGAAAATCTTTAGTTGCCTGTAAGTAGAACTTCAGGGCACGGACCACGTCTAGATTATGCAAAAGACGTTCCTTCTTTGAAGAAGGATTAGGACATAATGATGGAACAACAATCTCTTGATTGATATTCCTGTTAGAAACAACCTTAGGTAAAAACCCAGGTTTAGTACGCAGGACTACCTTGTCTGAATGAAAGATCAGATAAGGAGAATCACAATGTAAGGCAGATAACTCAGAGACTCTTCGAGCCGAGGAAATAGCCATCAAAAACAGAACTTTCCAAGATAAAAGCTTAATATCAATGGAATGAAGGGGTTCAAACGGAACACCCTGAAGAGCTTTAAGAACCAAGTTTAAGCTCCACGGAGGAGCAACGGCTTTAAACACAGGCTTAATCCTAGCCAAAGCCTGACAAAAGGCCTGGACGTCTGGATTCTCTGCCAGACGCTTGTGTAAAAGAATAGACAGAGCAGAAATCTGTCCCTTTAGCGAACTAGCGGATAAACCCTTTACTAAACCCTCCTGTAGAAAAGACAATATCCTAGGAATCCTAACCTTACTCCATGAGTAACTCTTGGATTCACACCAATATAAATATTTACACCATATCTTATGGTAAATTTTTCTGGTCACAGGTTTCCGAGCCTGTATTAATGTATCAATAACCGACTCCGAGAAACCACGCTTCGATAGAATCAAGCGTTCAATCTCCATGCAGTCAGCCTCAGAGAAATTAGGTTTGGATGGTTGAAAGGACCCTGAATTAGAAGGTCCTGCCTCAGAGGCAGAGACCATGGTGGACAGGACGACATGTCCACTAGGTCTGCATACCAGGTCCTGCGTGGCCACGCAGGCGCTATCAGAATCACTGATGCCCTCTCCTGTTTGATCTTGGCAATCAGTCGAGGCAGTAACGGAAAAGGTGGAAACACATAAGCCATGTTGAAAACCCAAGGGGCTGCTAGTGCATCTATCAGCACCGCTCCCGGGTCCCTGGACCTGGATCCGTAGTACGGAAGCTTGGCGTTCTGGCGAGATGCCATGAGATCCAGTTCCGATTTGCCCCAACGAAGAATCAGTTGAGCAAATATCTCCGGATGAAGTTCCCACTCCCCCGGATGAAAAGTCTGGCGACTTAGAAAGTCCGCCTCCCAGTTCTCCACGCCTGGGATGTAGATCGCTGACAGGTGGCAAGAGTGAGACTCTGCCCAGCGAATTATCTTTGAAACTTCTAACATCGCTAGGGAACTCCTGGTTCCTCCTTGATGATTGATGTAAGCTACAGTCGTGATGTTGTCCGACTGAAACCTGATGAACCTCAGTGTTGCTAACTGAGGCCAAGCTAGAAGAGCATTGAATATTGCTCTTAATTCCAGAATGTTTATTGGAAGGAGTGTCTCCTCCTGAGTCCACGATCCCTGAGCCTTTAGGGAGTTCCAGACTGCGCCCCAGCCTAGTAGGCTGGCATCTGTTGTTACAATCGTCCAATCTGGTCTGCGAAAGGTCATTCCTTTGGACAGATGAACCCGAGACAACCACCAGAGAAGAGAATCCCTGGTCTCCTGGTCCAGATACAGTAAAGGGGACAGATCTGAGTAATCCCCATTCCACTGACTTAGCATGCATAATTGCAGTGGTCTGAGATGCAGGCGCGCAAATGGCACTATGTCCATTGCCGCGACCATTAAGCCGATTACTTCCATGCACTGAGCTACTGATGGGCTTGGTATGGAATGAAGGACACGGCAAGCATTTAGAATTTTTGATAACCTGGACTCCGTCAGGTAAATCTTCATCTCTACAGAATCTATAAGAGTCCCTAGGAAAGGGACCCTTGTGAGTGGAAACAGAGAACTCTTTTCCATGTTCACTTTCCACCCATGCGACCTCAGAAATGCTAGAACTATCTCTGTATGAGACTTTGCATTTTGAAAACTTGACGCTTGTATCAGAATGTCGTCTAGGTACGGAGCCACCGCTATGCCTCGCGGTCTTAGTACCGCCAGAAGCGAACCCAGAACCTTTGTAAAAATTCTAGGAGCCGTAGCTAACCCGAAGGGAAGAGCTACAAACTGGTAATGCCTGTCTAGAAAGGCAAACCTTAGGTACCGATGATGATCTTTGTGAATCGGTATGTGAAGGTAGGCATCCTTTAAGTCCACTGTGGTCATATACTGACCCTCTTGGATCATGGGTAGGATGGTCCGAATGGTTTCCATCTTGAACGATAGAACCCTTAGGAATTTGTTTAAGATTTTTAAGTCTAAGATTGGTCTGAAGGTTCCCTCTTTTTTGGGAACCACAAACAGATTTGAGTAAAACCCTTGCCCTTGTTCCGTTCGCGGAACTGGGTGGATCACTCCCATCACTAAGAGGTCTTGTACACATTGTAGAAATGCCTCTTTCTTTACTAGGTTTGTTGATAACCTTGACAGATGAAACCTCCCTTGTGGAGGAGAAGTTTTGAAGTCCAGAAGGTATCCCTGAGATATAATCTCCAACGTCCAGGGATCCTGGACATCTCTTGCCCAAGCCTGGGCGAAGAGAGAAAGTCTGCCCCCCACTAGATCCGTCTCCGGAAAGGGGGCCCTGTCTTCATGCTGTCTTAGGGGCGGAAGTAGGCTTTCTGGCCTGCTTGCCCTTGTTCCATGACTGGTTGCCTTTCCAACCTTGTCTGTAACGAGCAGTAGTTCCTTCCTGTTTTGGAGCGGAGGAAGTTGATGCTGCTCCTGCCTTGAAATTTCGAAAGGCACGAAAATTAGACTGTTTGGCCTTTGATTTGGCCCTGTCTTGAGGAAGGGTGTGGCCCTTACCTCCAGTAATGTCAGCAATAATTTCCTTCAATCCGGGCCCGAATAAGGTCTGCCCTTTGAAAGGAATATTCAGTAGTTTAGATTTAGAAGTTACATCTGCTGACCAGGATTTAAGCCATAGCGCTCTGCGCGCCTGTATGGCGAATCCGGAATTCTTAGCAGTAAGTTTGGTTAAATGCACTACGGCATCCGAAACAAACGCATTAGCTAGCTTAAGCGTTCTAAGCTTGCTCAAAGTCTCATCCAATGGTGCTGTGCGAATCGCCTCTTCCAGAGACTCAAACCAGAATGCCGCTGCAGCAGTGACAGGCGCAATGCATGCAAGGGGCTGTAATATAAAAGCTTGTTGAACAAACATTTTCTTAAGGTAACCCTCTAATTTTTTATCCATTGGATCTGAGAAAGCACAACTATCCTCCACCGGGATAGTGGTACGCTTGGCTGAAGTAGAAACTGCTCCCTCCACCTTAGGGACTGTCTGCCATAAGTCTCGTGTGGCGGCATTTATAGGGAACATTTTTCTAAATATCGGAGGAGGGGAAAAGGGCACACCAGGTCTATCCCACTCCTTGCTAATAATCTCTGTAAGCCTTTTCGGTATAGGAAAAACGTCAGTACACACCGGTACCGCATAGTATTTATCCAGCCTACATAATTTCTCTGGGATTGCCACCGTGTCACAATCATTCAGAGCCGCTAACACCTCCCCTAGCAACACGCGGAGGTTCTCAAGCTTAAATTTAAAATTTGAAATTTCTGAATCCGGTCTCCCCGAATCAGAACCGTCACCCACAGAATGAAGCTCTCCGTCCTCATGTTCTGCAAATTGTGACGCAGTATCAGACATGGCTCTCGTGTCATCGGCGCGCTCTGTCCTTAACCCAGAGCTATCGCGCTTGCCTCTTAACTCGGGCAGATTGGATAATACTTCTTTCATAACATTAGCCATATCATGTAAAGTGATTTGTAAGGGCCTTGATGTACTTGGCGCCACAATCTCACGCACCTCCTGAGCGGGAGGCGAAGGTACTGACACGTGAGGAGAGTTAGACGGCATAACTTCCCCCTCGTTGTCTGGTGATAATTTCTTTATCGGTAAAGACTGACTTTTATTTAAAGTAATATCAATACAATTGGTACACATATTTCTATTGGGCTCCATATCGGCTTTTAAACATAATGAACAAGCAGATTCCTCTGTATCAGACATGTTTAAACAGACTAGCAATGAAGCTAGCAAGCTTGGAAATTACTTTCAATAAGTTTACAAGCAATATAAAAAACGCTGCAGCGCTTTTAAAAAACACAGTTGAATAACAATGAACTAATTCAGTTATAGCCAACAATTTTTAACAGTAAATGTATTAAATTAGCAGAGGATTGCACCCATTAGCAAAAGGATGATTAACCCCTCAATACCCAAAAACGGATAATCTAATTAAGATTTAACGCTTTTATCACAGTCGAACACACTGTCACAGGTCTGCTGTGACTGATTACCTCCCTCAAAAACGAATTTTGAAGACCCCTGAGCTCTCTAGAGACGTCCTGGATCAAGGAGGAAGAAGCAGGAAGACTGTGCTTGAATTTTAACTGCGCAACAAGGCGCTAAAAAAAAGGCCCCTCCCACTCATACTACAACAGTGGGAGACCTGATATAACGGTTTCTATGCAGAAATATACGTTAGCCATATGGAAAAAAATCATGCCCAAAGGATTTATCACCAAAGTACCTCACAAAAACGAATAACATGCCAGTAAACGTTTTAAAAACAAACTTTTTCAAAGTCATGCAAAGTTATCACTAAGCCTGCTACCAGTCGCTTCTACTGCAGTTAAGGCTTTAAGCATTATTTCAGTATTAACAGTATTTTCTCAGTCAAATTCTAGTCCCTAGAAAATAACTCAACTGCGCATACATTTATCAGCCTGATACCAGTCGCTACTACTGCATTTAAGGCTGTACTTACATCATATGGGTAACAGCAGTGTTTTCTTAGTCAATTCCATTCCCAGAAAATATTGTACTGCACACACCCCATTTGCGGGGGACCCCGCATGCTATTCCCATTCTCTGAAGTTACCCCACTCCTCAGAATGTCGAGAACAGCCAGTGGATCTTAGTTATGTCTGCTAAGATCATAGAAAACGCAGGCAGATTCTTCTTCCAAATACTGCCTGAGATAAAAAACAGCACACTCCGGTGCCATTTAAAATAACAAACTTTTGATTGAAGAATAATTAAGTAAAAAAACTCCAGCTCCTCTCGCGACCTCCTTCTTTGTTGAGGGTTGCAAGAGAATGACTGGATATGACATGTGAGGGGAGGAGCTATATAGCAGCTCTGCTTGGGTGATCCTCTTGCAACTTCCTGTTGGGAAGGAGAATATATCCCATAAGTAATGGATGACCCGTGGACTGAACACACTTAACAAGAGAAATCTGTATTTTCAGTAGATCTTTTGATATGCTCAACCTCTTAGCAAAATACCCATGTGAACTCTGTGCCAAGCTCCTACAATACTCCCTGAATCCTGCTAAATCTTTAATAGCCAAACGTTGGAGGCCTCACAATGTTCCCCCACGGCCTGCGTGTGGATGATGGACATTATCTCTAGGGGAACACAGTTATTATAGACTAAATACATTGGACACTTTTTAGGATATTAAATTTACTGGGATTCCTATAAGTATAGGATTGACTCTTCACTAGACATTATATAGATACTGAAACAGGAGGGTTCAGAACCCAGATATTTATATATGTTTCCACCTCGTTACACGATAGTATGATGATCGGATGCACCTGTATATCTTACGTTATGGATGTTACTTGTAGTTTCATGTTTGGTTTTCATTACCTATGGCACATGCTAATTAAGTTGGCTTCAAAAATGTGTTGTGGAATAACTTGTTATTTATATATAATAAAGCTGTGAAATCATAAAAAAGGTTAAAGTTCATTTATAACAAAACCACTACATAAGATTAAGATACAGACACAATATATTAACAGAGACATTACCTGAAAAACCCATTTTCATTAAGATCATATTAACAATTTCCTTAATGTTCTGTCGATTATAAATATCCGGGATCATTAATATGCACCTGTAATACTGAATGAGAAAAAAATAAAATAGCGTTTATATCTTGAAAGGTTACTTTATTGAATATAAAAAGAAGAATCTCTATATGTACAACAAGAACATCTCTAAAGTGAATGTTTCTTACCAATATATTAGATTTTGCAAATTGCTATACGTAACTTGATGCTCATGTCATAATAAAACACAGATTTAATAACTATTTGTGACACCTTATTGCACAGTGATATAAATAATGCCCATCACTAGAATATAAGAAAAAGCTTCTGCGTGTTAATTATGCATTTTACCTTTCACAATTAGGGCACAACATACGATAAGAGAAATATACTATATTATTATTACTATTATAAGATACTAAACTATATACTTGTTAGATGCAACCCACCTTCAAATCTTTCAGAGATATTTCTAATATTTTCTGTATAACATGTGACCATATGGTTTCCAGATCAGTCAACACGGCAGTAAGAGTGCCCCCAGGACCCGAGTGAAGATTCAGCTGCCCTCTTCTGATAGGATAATGAATACTATAGCAGTCGGTGGGATTTACATTCAGTGCCTACAAAAATAATCACATCTTACTGATTTACTATGAAAACAAATATGATGTGCTTTAAAATAACAAAAATACACATTACAGGCTATAAAAGGCAGAATATTCAATATTTTTTTCTTTTACCAAATTAACAGTTATGGGGTCTATTTTTAATAAAAGGTTAAATGTAGTGCAAAAACACAAACAACAAGCTGGAGAGTGACTGAATAGAAAAGATTTACAAACCTCTTCTCCTACAAGATATTCTGGACAGTGTGAAGTGTTTGTCCATTTTACACCAGAATTGTGATCCAAGATTGCAGGTCGCATTTGTTTATTATATGCTCGTGTCTAGAAATGAAAGAAAAATTACAGCAGGGAAAATAAACGTGCGACTACTTACGTAAATATAAAAAATGAATGACAAGTTCTACTGATGCAGGAAGACTTACCTCTTTATGCCTTACAAGAGAACAGCTTAATCAGACATTTAATTTCAAAACACCCTAATACATTTTGTAAAGTTCTCTTTCGGATGACAGAAATAACAAAATAAACTATAATGCCCTCTAATAATGAGCAATTTAACAAGAGGCTATTTTAGCCCCTGCCAGTGCTACAGCCTTAAGGGACATGAAACCCATTTTTTTTCTTTCAGGATCCAGATAGAACATGCAATTTTAAACAACTTTCCAGTGTATTTCTATTATCTAATTTGTTCCATACTCGGTTGAAAAGTATACCTAGGTAGGCTCAGAAGCTGATTGGTAGCTGCGCATACATGCCTCTTGTCATTGGCTTTCAGCTACCCCCCAGTAGTGCATTGCTGATCCTTCAACAAAGGATAACATAGAAGTAAATTGGAAAGTTGTTTAAAACTGTCGGATCTGTCTGAATCATGAAAGAAAAATCTAGGTTTCATGTCCCTTTAATTCTGATATATTTCAGGCTTGTCCATTCTAAGGCCCTGAAATGCAAATTACATGTTATCTGGCTCCGGCTACTTCAAACTTAAAGGGACATGCTGTGGTGCTCTTTGCCGCCTCCTGCAGGGCAGGAGTGATATTCCCAATAGTAATTAGATGATCCGTGGACTCATCGTGTCATAAAAAAAAAAATATATATTTTCCTTCATGATTCAGATAGAGAATACAATTTGAAACAACTTTATCATTTACTTTTATTATCTAATCTGTTTCATTCTCTTAGTGTCATTTGTTGAAGGAGCAGCAATGCACTACTGGTTTCTAACTGAAAACATGGGTGAGCCAATCCCAATCGATATATAAATGCAGCCACCAATCAACAGCTAGAACCTAAAGTACATTGGAATGTTGTTTAAAATTGTATTCTCTATCTATCTGAATCATGAAAGAAAAATGTTGGAATTCAAGTCTCTTTAATGCTCTATGAAACACTGTGCACAACACAATATAATATGTGCCTCAGAAAGTGTGCAAATAAAAAAAGAGGGTGCATATTTTAATAATGGAAGTAAAGTGGAAAGTTTTTAACATTTCACGCTAGATCTGAATTATGAAACTTTATTTTTGACTTTAGTGTCCCTTTAATTAAACTTACAATGACAAAAATCATCTAATTTATTTATACACTATATAAGATATAAACAGATGGGGATACCTATATTTATCTATCTGTACATTGTTAAACAATGAAGCTACTTACATACTGTAAAAATTATTATTATTAAAATTATTATTATTATCGGTTACTTGTAGAGCGCCAACAGATTTTATGTAAACATAGGAAAGATTTACACTTGGATTAACAGTTATGTGGTGTACCTGTTCTGGTAACACAGGGATTCGCCTGGTTCCGTTAGACATCTTTTTGGACCAGATCGCCTGATCCACCATTTTGAGGCCATTTTGTCTTTGCTCGTTGCTCTCAGGTCTCTAAAAACAGAAGTGTATCTTATAAGAAGCGGTGTGCCATGGTGTTCAGAAAAGCAAAACAGACAAAAAGAGAGGCACTCAACTGGGCTCAGAACAGAATCTGTACGTACAAAACAGACAAATAGAGAGACGCACTCAACTGGACTCAGAACAGAAGCTGTACATACAAAACAGACAAATAGAGAGACGCACTCAACTGGGCTCAGAACAAAAGCTGTACATACAAAACAGACAAATAGAGACGCACTCAACTGGACTCAGAACAGAAGCTGTACAAACAAAACAGACAAATAGAGAGCCGCACTCAACTGGGCTCAGAACAGAAGCTGTACATACAAAACAGACAAATAGAGAGCCGCACTCAACTGGGCTCAGAACAGAAGCTGTACATACAAAACAGACAAATAGAGAGCCGCACTCAACTGGGCTCAGAACAGAAGCTGTACATACAAAACAGACAAATAGAGACGCACTCAACTGGACTCAGAACAGAAGCTGTACATACAAAACAGACTAATAGAGACGCACTCAACTGGACTCAGAACAGAAGCTGTACATACAAAACAGACAAATAGAGACGCACTCAACTGGGCTCAGAACAGAAGCTGTACATACAAAAAAGACAAATAGAGAGACGCACTCAACTGGGCTAAGAACAGAAGCTGTACATACAAAACAGACAAATAGAGAGACGCAGTCAACTGGACTCAGAACAGAAGCTGTACATACAAAACAGACAAATAGAGACGCACTCAACTGGGCTAAGAACAGAAGCTGTACATACAAAACAGACAAATAGAGACGCAGTCAACTGGACTCAGAACAGAAGCTGTACATACAAAACAGACAAATAGAGACGCACTCAACTGGGCTAAGAACAGAAGCTGTACATACAAAACAGACAAATAGAGAGACGCAGTCAACTGGACTCAGAACAGAAGCTGTACATACAAAACAGACAAAAAGAGACGCACTCAACTGGGCTAAGAACAGAAGCTGTACGTACAAAACAGACAAATAGAGAGACGCACTCAACTGGGCTAAGAACAGAAGCTGTACATACAAAACAGACAAATAGAGAGACGCACTCAACTGGGCTCAGAACAGAAGCAGTACATACAAAACAGACAAATAGAGAGACGCACTCAACTGGGCTAAGAACAGAAGCTGTACATACAAACAGACAAATAGAGAGACGCACTCAACTGGGCTAAGAACAGAAGCTGTACATACAAAACAGACAAATAGAGAGACGCACTCAACTGGGCTAAGAACAGAAGCTGTACATACAAAACAGACAAATAGAGAGGCACTCAACTGGACTCAGAACAGAAGCTGTACATACAAAACAGACAAATAGAGACGCACTCAACTGGACTCAGAACAGAAGCTGTACAAACAAAACAGACAAATAGAGACGCACTCAACTGGGCTCAGAACAGAAGCTGTACATACAAAACAGACAAATAGAGACGCACTCAACTGGGCTAAGAACAGAAGCTGTACATACAAAACAGACAAATAGAGACGCACTCAACTGGGCTAAGAACAGAAGCTGTACATACAAAACAGACAAATAGAGAGACGCACTCAACTGGGCTAAGAACAGAAGCTGTACATACAAAACAGACAAATAGAGACGCACTCAACTGGGCTAAGAACAGAAGCTGTACATACAAAACAGACAAATAGAGACGCAGTCAACTGGACTCAGAACAGAAGCTGTACATACAAAACAGACAAATAGAGACGCACTCAACTGGGCTAAGAACAGAAGCTGTACATACAAAACAGACAAATAGAGAGACGCAGTCAACTGGACTCAGAACAGAAGCTGTACATACAAAACAGACAAATAGAGACGCACTCAACTGGGCTAAGAACAGAAGCTGTACATACAAAACAGACAAATAGAGAGACGCAGTCAACTGGACTCAGAACAGAAGCTGTACATACAAAACAGACAAAAAGAGACGCACTCAACTGGGCTAAGAACAGAAGCTGTACATACAAAACAGACAAATAGAGAGACGCAGTCAACTGGACTCAGAACAGAAGCTGTACATACAAAACAGACAAATAGAGAGACGCAGTCAACTGGGCTCAGAACAGAAGCTGTACATACAAAACAGACAAATAGAGAGACGCACTCAACTGGGCTCAGAACAGAAGCAGTACATACAAAACAGACAAATAGAGAGACGCACTCAACTGGGCTAAGAACAGAAGCTGTACATACAAAACAGACAAATAGAGAGACGCACTCAACTGGGCTAAGAACAGAAGCAGTACATACAAAACAGACAAATAGAGAGACGCACTCAACTGGGCTAAGAACAGAAGCTGTACATACAAAACAGACAAATAGAGACGCACTCAACTGGGCTAAGAACAGAATCTGTACATACAAAACAGGCAAATAGAGAAACGCACTCAACTGGGCTCAGAACAGAAGCTGTACATACAAGACAGACAAATAGAGAGACGCACTCAACTGGGATCAGAACAGAAGCTGTACATACAAAACAGACAAATAGAGACACTCGACTGGGCTAAGAACAGAAGCTGTACATACAAAACAGACAAATAGAGAGACGCACTCAACTGGACTCAGAACAGAAGCTGTACATACAAAACAGACAAATAGAGAAACACACTCAACTGGACTCAGAACAGAAGCTGTACATACAAAACAGACAAATAGAGAGGCGCACTCAACTGGACTCAGAACAGAAGCTGTACATACAAAACAGACAAATAGAGAAACACACTCAACTGGACTCAGAACAGAAGCTGTACATACAAAACAGACAAATAGAGAAACACACTCAACTGGGCTCAGAACAGAAGCTGTACATACAAAACAGACAAATAGAGAAACGCACTCAACTGGGCTCAGAACAGAAGCTGTACATACAAAACAGACAAATAGAGAGGCACTCAACTGGGCTCAGAACAGAAGCTGTACATACAAAACAGACAAATAGAGAGACGCACTCAACTGGGCTCAGAACAGAAACTGTACCTACAAAACAGACAAATAGAGATACGCACTAAACTGGACTCAGAACAGAAGCTGTACATACAAAACAGACAAATAGAGACGCACTCAACTGGACTCAGAACAAAAGCTGTACATACAAAACAGACAAATAGAGACGCACTCATCTGGGCTCAGAACAGAAGCTGTACATACAAAACAGACAAATAGAGAGACGCACTCAACTGGGCTCAGAACAGAAGCTGTACAAACAAAACAGACAAATAGAGACGCACTCAACTGGACTCAGAACAGAAGCTGTACAAACAAAACAGACAAATAGAGAGACGCACTCAACTGGGCTCAGAACAGAAGCTGTACATACAAAACAGAAAAATAGAGAGACGCAGTCAACTGGGCTCAGAACAGAAGCTGTACATACAAAACAGACAAATAGAGAGACGCAGTCAACTGGGCTCAGAACAGAAGCTGTACATACAAAACAGACAAATAGAGATGCACTCAACTGGGCTCAGAACAGAAGCTGTACATACAAAACAGACAAATAGAGAGACGCACTCAACTGGGCTCAGAACAGAAGCTGTACATACAAAACAGACAAATAGAGAGACGCAGTCAACTGGGCTCAGAACAGAAGCTGTACATACAAAACAGACAAATAGAGAGACGCACTCAACTGGGCTCAGAACAGAAGCAGTACATACAAAACAGACAAATAGAGAGACGCACTCAACTGGGCTAAGAACAGAAGCTGTACATACAAAACAGACAAATAGAGAGACGCACTCAACTGGGCTAAGAACAGAAGCAGTACATACAAAACAGACAAATAGAGAGACGCACTCAACTGGGCTAAGAACAGAAGCTGTACATACAAAACAGACAAATAGAGACGCACTCAACTGGGCTAAGAACAGAAGCTGTACATACAAAACAGACAAATAGAGAGGCACTCAACTGGACTCAGAACAGAAGCTGTACATACAAAACAGACAAATAGAGACGCACTCAACTGGGCTCAGAACAGAAGCTGTACATACAAAACAGACAAATAGAGACACACTCAACTGGGCTAAGAACAGAAGCTGTACATACAAAACAGACAAATAGAGAGACGCACTCAACTGGGCTAAGAACAGAATCTGTACATACAAAACAGGCAAATAGAGAAACGCACTCAACTGGGCTCAGAACAGAAGCTGTACATACAAGACAGACAAATAGAGAGACGCACTCAACTGGGATCAGAACAGAAGCTGTACATACAAAACAGACAAATAGAGACACTCGACTGGGCTAAGAACAGAAGCTGTACATACAAGACAGACAAATAGAGAGACGCACTCAACTGGGATCAGAACAGAAGCTGTACATACAAAACAGACAAATAGAGACACTCGACTGGGCTAAGAACAGAAGCTGTACATACAAAACAGACAAATAGAGAGACGCACTCAACTGGACTCAGAACAGAAGCTGTACATACAAAACAGACAAATAGAGAAACACACTCAACTGGACTCAGAACAGAAGCTGTACATACAAAACAGACAAATAGAGAGGCGCACTCAACTGGACTCAGAACAGAAGCTGTACATACAAAACAGACAAATAGAGAAACACACTCAACTGGACTCAGAACAGAAGCTGTACATACAAAACAGACAAATAGAGAAACACACTCAACTGGGCTCAGAACAGAAGCTGTACATACAAAACAGACAAATAGAGAAACGCACTCAACTGGGCTCAGAACAGAAGCTGTACATACAAAACAGACAAATAGAGAGGCACTCAACTGGGCTCAGAACAGAAGCTGTACATACAAAACAGACAAATAGAGAGACGCACTCAACTGGGCTCAGAACAGAAACTGTACCTACAAAACAGACAAATAGAGATATGCACTAAACTGGACTCAGAACAGAAGCTGTACATACAAAACAGACAAATAGAGACGCACTCAACTGGACTCAGAACAAAAGCTGTACATACAAAACAGACAAATAGAGACGCACTCATCTGGGCTCAGAACAGAAGCTGTACATACAAAACAGACAAATAGAGACGCACTCAACTGGGCTCAGAACAGAAGCAGTACATACAAAACAGACAAATAGAGACGCACTCAACTGGGCTCAGAACAGAAGCTGTACATACAAAACAGACAAATAGAGACGCACTCAACTGGACTCAGAACAGAAGCTGTACATACAAAACAGACAAATAGAGACGCACTCAACTGGACTCAGAACAGAAGCTGTACATACAAAACAGACAAATAGAGACGCACTCAACTGGACTCAGAACAGAAGCTGTACATACAAAACAGACAAATAGAGAAGCACTCAACTGGACTCAGAACAGAAGCTGTACATACAAAACAGACAAATAGAGACGCACTCAACTGGGCTCAGAACAGAAGCTGTACATACAAAACAGACAAATAGAGAAGCACTCAACTGGACTCAGAACAGAAGCTGTACATACAAAACAGACAAATAGAGACGCACTCAACTGGACTCAGAACAGAAGCTGTACAAACAAAACAGACAAATAGAGACGCACTCAACTGGGCTCAGAACAGAAGCTGTACATACAAAACAGACAAATAGAGAAACGCACTCAACTGGGCTCAGAACAGAAGCTGTACATACAAAACAGACAAATAGAGAAACGCACTCAACTGGGCTCAGAACAGAAGCTGTACAAACAAAACAGACAAATAGAGACGCACTCAACTGGACTCAGAACAGAAGCTGTACAAAGAAAAAAGACAAATAGAGACACACTCAACTGGACTCAGAACAGAAGCTGTACATACAAAACAGTGAAATAGAGACGCACTCAACTGGACTCAGAACAGAAGCTGTACATACAAAAGAGACAAAGAGAGACGCACTCAACTGGGCTAAGAACAGAAGCTGTACGTACAAAACAGACAAATAGAGAGACGCACTCAACTGGGCTCAGAACAGAAGCTGTACAAACAAAACAGACAAATAGAGAGACGCACTCAACTGGACTCAGAATAGAAGCTGTACAAACAAAACAGACAAATAGAGAGACGCACTCAACTGGACTCAGAATAGAAGCTGTACATACAAAACAGACAAATAGGATAAAGTTTAATAACAGAGAATATAGATTTCTTCTTACATTTAAGCCATCTCTGAGAAGCCACTTGTCTCTGTAGACTGGTTGTCCCGGCTGCTTGTGCCGCCTCGCAATCACATGAGGAATGCCGGCAGGGTGCGTGTCTGTGGCTCTGCCAATGCGCAGGTTGCATGATCCAGGATGTATCACCAAAATATAATCACTCTGCACATGCTATTAGATACAAAACTTTATGTTAATTTTGCGTCCATTTCTTAACATGCAAAAATTAGGTTCAGGGTTTAATAGTCAAATAGTATTGCTAGTCCTTTCTATATTAATAGAATATTGGCCAGATTACTACCCAATAGCACATCAGCTATAGTATAAATCTTTCAATATATGTACATTGCCAGGTTCTGTGCTATAAAAAAAAAACATTAAAAACACATTGACCTCTAATAACTTTAAAGGAACAATCAAGGCAAAATAACTACAGGGGGCCAGAAAATGGGAGGGAAAAAAATAAAATTTGTCAGAAATAAAATCTACTGCTTATTTGAAATTCAGAGTAGGTGTTAAATCATTGTCTTTTTATTATGTGCATGTTAATTATACAACCCTACTGCATTGAGTGGTCCTTTAATGAACAAGCAATGGAACAAGTCTTAAAATAAGAATGCCCACATTAAACAGAATTTGACAAAACCCTACACCAAACTAGAAGTAAAATGATAAATAACACATATGTGACAATACACCTGCAAAAGGAACTACTACTACTAACAACTTATATAGCACTTTATCAGGGATGGACTCAAAGCGCTGTACACAAGGGATATTTACTTAAGTGGGTTAGAAGTTACAGATTTGATTATTGAAAGGCTTATGTAAACAGCTAGGTCTTGAGTCTTTGTTTGAAAATGTCCAGAGAAGTGGTGCTGGGGACAGTGTTACATAGACATGGGGCAGCATGGCTAAAAGCTTGCAAACCACATTTATTGTGAACTCTCTGCACTTTTACCTTCTGGGCATGTGCTGATCACAGAGTGTGAGTTGGGACATAGGGCACCAGTAATTCTTTTAAATAGCTTGGTCTCTGATCATTAAGAAATTTGTAGTATATCAGGCCTATCTTGAATAGTATGCACCATTTTATTGGCAGTGGAAGATGGGTGCTACATGGCAATATTTAGTTTGCCAGTTAGCAGCCTTGCTGCAGCGTTTTGTACCAACTGATGCCAGTGGAGTAGTTTTTCTGGGAGACCATAATAAAGTGCATTGCAGTAGTCCAAACGCAATGTCACCAGTGCATGGATGGTCATGGGAAGATCTTCTGTAGGAATCAGGTGCTTGATCCTGGCTATATTCTATAAATGAAAGGATGAGGCTTGTACTGTGTCTGATTTATGATATTTCAAAGAAAGTTCCCTGGCAAGCATAACACCAAGAGTTCTTACTAGATCTGAGGTTTGTAGTTTGCTGCAGCTTAGTTATCATCATACTTCTGTTTTGTTTGGGTTACGTTTCAACCAACTGGCACTTATCCAATCCAAGAGATCGGCAAGACATTAATTTATTTTACTGGAACATTTGCGTTTGGCTTGAAGGAGATGCAGAACTGTGTGTCATCTACATAACAGTGGAAGCTGAGGCCATGCTGCCTTATGATATCACCTATTGGAAGCATATATATGCTGCAAATAACATGGGCGATAAGATGGAACACTGTGGGACTCCACATACCAAGGAGAGAGGTGCAAATTCCGGATGAAACTCTGGGTTCTGCCAGACAAAAATAATTTGAACCATCTTAGAACTGTACCTCTCACCCCACAGACATCCTGCAGACAGTTTAGTAAAATGCCATGGTCCACGATGTCAAATGCAGCAGAGAGGTCAAGTAGAATTAGTATCGAGCACTCACCCCTGTTTTTTGCCATCAGGAGATAATTTAGTACCGGTACAAGCGCAGTTTCAGTAATATGCCTTGTCCTGAAACCTAACTGGAATGAGTTCTAAATATTGTTTGCCGAAAGCCATGCTTCTAGTTGGGTTGCAACAACTTTCTCAATTACTTTTCCTAGGAAAGCAAGGTTTGAGATAACTAAAAACAATACAACGCTTAGAGCTCGATTTATCAATCCATGGCGTACACATTCGCCCCCCGCCCAAGCTCTCCTCTGGCTGGCAGCAACCCACTGCTGGAATTTAACAGTGCAACCGCCCCCCTGCCCACCCACAGCCAATCAAGCACGGGCAGGAGCTGTCAATCTGTGAAGTCTCGTCCAACAGTGGAGATGGAAATTGTCCACCTAAGAGGTGGAGAACAGGGTAGCGAAGCAGCAGTCATGTGTAATCTATATGGTGGTACTCCCAATGGAAATATCTAATATGGCATGTGTAATCTATATGGTGTTACTCCCAATGGAAATATCTAATACGGCATGTGTAATCTATATGGTGTTACTCCCAATGGAAATATCTAATACGGCATGTGTAATCTATATGGTGGTATTCCCAATGGAAATATCTAATACGACATGTGTAATCTATATGGTGGTATTCCCAATGGAAATATCTAATACGACATGTGTAATGTATATGGTGGTACTCCCAATGGAAATATCTAATACGGCATGTGTAATCTATATGGTGTTACTCCCAATGGAAATATCTAATACGGCATGTGTAATGTATATGGTGTTACTCCCAATGGAAATATCTAATACGGCATGTGTAATGTATATGGTGTTACTCCCAATGGAAATATCTAATACGGCATGTGTAATCTATATGGTGGTATTCCCAATGGAAATATCTAATACGACATGTGTAATCTATATGGTGGTATTCCCAATGGAAATATCTAATACGACATGTGTAATGTATATGGTGGTACTCCCAATGGAAATATCTAATACGGCATGTGTAATCTATATGGTGTTACTCCCAATGGAAATATCTAATACGGCATGTGTAATCTATATGGTGTTACTCCCAATGGAAATATCTAATATGGCATGTGTAATGTATATGGTGTTACTCCCAATGGAAATATCTAATACGGCATGTGTATGTATATGGTGGTACTCCCAATGGAAATATCTAATACGGCATGTGTAATCTATATGGTGTTACTCCCAATGGAAATATCTAATACGGCATGTGTAATCTATATGGTGTTACTCCCAATGGAAATATTTAATACGGCATGTGTATGTATATGGTGGTACTCCCAATGGAAATATCTAATACGGCATGTGTAATGTATATGGTGGTACTCCTAAGGGAAATATCTAATACGGCATGTGTAATGTATATGGTGTTACTCCCAATGGAAATATCTAATACGGCATGTGTAATGTATATGGTGTTACTCCCAATGGAAATATCTAATACGGCATGTGTAATGTATGCCCACCCACAGCCAATCAAGCACGGGCAGGAGCTGTCAATCTGTGAAGTCTCGTCCAACCGTGGAGATGGAAATTCTCCACCTAAGAGGTGGAGAACAGGGTGGCGAAGCAGCAGTCATGTGTAATCTATATGGTGGTACTCCCAATGGAAATATCTAATACGGCATGTGTAATCTATATGGTGTTACTCCCAATGGAAATATCTAATACGGCATGTGTAATCTATATGGTGTTACTCCCAATGGAAATATATAATACGGCATGTGTAATGTATATGGTGTTACTCCCAATGGAAATATCTAATACGGCATGTGTAATGTATATGGTGTTACTCCCAATGGAAATATCTAATACGGCATGTGTAATGTATATGGTGTTACTCCCAATGGAAATATCTAATACGGCATGTGTAATGTATATGGTGTTACTCCCAATGGAAATATCTAATACGGCATGTGTAATCTATATGGTGGTACTCCCAATGGAATTATCTAATACGGCATGTGTAATCTATATGGTGGTACTCCCAATGGAAATATCTAATACGGCATGTGTAATCTATATGGTGTTACTCCCAATGGAAATATCTAATACGGCATGTGTAATGTATATGGTGTTACTCCCAATGGAAATATCTAATACGGCATGTGTAATGTATATGGTGTTACTCCCAATGGAAATATCTAATACGGCATGTGTAATGTATATGGTGTTACTCCCAATGGAAATATCTAATACGGCATGTGTAATCTATATGGTGTTACTCCCAATGGAAATATCTAATACGGCATGTGTAATCTATATGGTGTTACTCCCAATGGAATTATCTAATATGGCATGTGTAATGTATATGGTGTTACTCCCAATGGAAATATCTAATATGGCATGTGTAATGTATATGGTGTTACTCCCAATGGAAATATCTAATACGGCATGTGTAATCTATATGGTGGTACTCCCAATTGAAATATCTAATACGGCATGTGTATGTATATGGTGGTACTCCCAATGGAAAAATCTAATAGAGCATGTGTAATCTATATGGTGGTATTACCAATGGAAATATCTAATACGGCATATGTAATGTATATGGTGTTACTCCCAATGGAAATATCTAATACGGCATATGTAATGTATATGATGTTACTCCCAATGGAAATATCTAATACGGCATGTGTAATGTATATGGTGTTACTCCCAATGGAAATATCCAATAAAGAATGTGTATGTATATGGTGGTACTCCCAATGGAAATATCTAATACGGCATGTGTAATCTATATGGTGGTACTCCCAATGGAAATATCTAATACGGCATGTGTAATCTATATGGTGGTACTCCCAATGGAAATATCTAATACGGCATGTGTAATCTATATGGTGGTACTCCCAATGGAAATATCTAATACGGCATGTGTATGTATATGGTGGTACTCCCAATGGAAATATCTAATACGGCATGTGTAATCTATATGGTGGTAGTCCCAATGGAAATATCTAATACGGCATGTGTAATCTATATGGTGGTAGTCCCAATGGAAATATCTAATACAGCCTGTGTATGTATATGGTGGTACTCCCAATGGAAAAATCTAATAGAGCATGTGTAATCTATATGGTGGTATTACCAATGGAAATATCTAATACGGCATATGTAATGTATATGGTGTTACTCCCAATGGAAATATCTAATATGGCATGTGTAATGTATATGGTGTTACTCCCAATGGAAATATCTAATACGGCATGTGTAATGTATATGGTGTTACTCCCAATGGAAATATCTACTACGGCATGTGTAATGTATATGGTGTTACTCCCAATGGAAATATCTACTACGGCATGTGTAATGTATATGGTGTTACTCCCAATGGAAATATCTAATACGGCATGTGTAATCTATGGAAATATCTAATACGGCATGTGTAATCTATATGGTGGTACTCCCAATGGAAATATCTACTACGGCATGTGTAATCTATATGGTGGTACACACTAAGGGAAGTATCTAATACTAATGAATAGTATCTACAGGTCTGCTTTGAGTTAATATCCTGTAATTTGAGCTGTATCTTTTTACCCTGGGCTACTTGCCCCAATAAAGCTGTTATTTTATTCACCTATGGTGGACTTTAGACTTTCTTGTTGCTAAGTATCTGATACATCATGTGTAATGCATACGGTAGTACACACTAAGGGAAGTATCTAATACACAAGCCATGACTGACTCTCTGAGAAGGTGCTGTATTTGAATGCTAGTGCACGTGCCCTCACAGGATATGGGTGTATGCCACAGAATACCATTAATAACTTTTACTAGAGACATTTTTGATAATGGAAATATATTGCAAAAAATGCTTTTTCAAATTGGCATGCGCATTTAAATTTTGACCTATACCTTTAATTATAAACAATAGTATATTTAGATAAGGCACTGCACCCTTTTGGGAACTATAATACTTATTACAAAGTGAATGGGAGCAGAAATATTACTGAGATACAGGGAGACATCACACACCTCTTGTAAGGGCTCAGGAATGGCGGCTGGAACTATGGGCCGCTTCACCCCACGCTGCTCTCTTTCACGTTCCTTCTCCTTCCCATTCTCCAGTTCTCCCTTTTCAGCCTGGGTCATTGCTGGTGGTGCTGCTGCTGGTAGCCACTGGGCATGCGCACCCTGGAGACTGACACCTGACAGCGTTCGGCCAATCCTGAGAAACAGCAACAACTGAAGCTAACTGGGAAACGCAAGACCAGTCATGAGCTTGCTCTGGGAACCAGGGACTAACCCAAGCAAACAGTGACAACTCCAAAGTAGTCGAGCTGCAGACTGGAGCTCTACTCTACACAGGAAACATGTGACCTCCACTGACTCTAGACTGGAAACATGTGACCTCCGCTGACTCTAGACAGGAAACATGTGACCTACACTCAAAGTTTTTTTTTTTTTTAAATCAACTTTAATGTAAACAAACAACCTATAGACAAGACAATCATTCTGAAAACGAAACATTTTGCAGCTTTCTTGTTCTTCTTAATGTGCACTCACAGTGGTTTATGCTGATTGTCATTTATAAGGTAACCACTGTGAGTGCACTTTGAGAAGAACAAAAACGACCCTTCTCGACAACTCGGGGCTAAATCTAACGGAGAGTCGGAGACAACCAGAAGCTAACCCTGTGTATGAGGGACAACCAGAAGCTAAACCTGTGAGATAGGGACAACCAAGAGCTAACTATGGCAGATTTTGGTGGTTTCTCTGTTGACCCAGAGACAGTGTCAATAATAAAATGTAAAAAATAAATTTCCTTAACGATGAGGTATTATCCATGAGTGACAAGCTGCTCTAAAGGTCCTTAGAATTCTAGTGTATCACACGTCCAATCAAAGCGCATACAATCAGTGGGTGTGAATTCGCACATATACAAATAAAAGGGTAACTTGCAGTAGACACTGAAATACCTAATGAGGAAGAATTAATAGCTGATACTATATTTAATACCAGTAATTGTAATTAGCATAACATTTGCATTATATGTAAACATGAAATAAAATGAACAGCTTCAGCAGCCTTTGTAAATAAATGTACTTTTAGATTTCATTCCCTTGCATCATATTTACAAACTCTTTTTGTCTAGGGGTTAAAGAGTTACATGTTGGTCGTAACTATGGCAATGCAGTCCAAATTACATTTCTGCCAATCAGCAGCTTCCACCTCCCTGCATGGGGTCCACGTGACCCGGATATCCGTCAGTTCAGCAGTGACTCACCAGGAGCAGCCGTAGTTCCAGCTGCTGAGAGTAAAAATGGTGTATATATCTAATGGTGAGACCTATGTGTGTTTTATAGTATATATATATATATATATATATATATATATATATATATATATATATATATATATATATATATATATATATATATATATATATATATATAATGGTGATACCTATGTTATTGTTATAGTGTATGTATATATATATATATATATATATATATATATATATATATATATATATTATCTATCATCTATCTAATGGTGCGACCTATGTGTGTGTTATAGTATATATATCTAATGGTGAGACCTATGTGTGTGTTATAGTATATATATCTAATGGTGAGACCTATGTGTGTGTTATAGTGTATATTTCTAATGGTGATACCTATGTTATTGTTATAGTGTGTGTATATATATATATTATCTAATGGTGAGACCTATGTGTGTGTTATAGTGTATATATATATATATATATATCTAATGGTGAGACCTGTGTGTGTTATAGTATATATATATATATATATATATATATATATATATATATATATATATATATATAATGGTGAGACCTATGTGTGTGTTATAGTGTGTATATCTATCTAATGGTGAGACCTGTGTGTGTGTTATAGTGTGTATATCTATCTAATGGTGAGACCTATGTGTGTGTTATAGTGTGTATATATATATATATATATATATATATATATACATATACACACACACACACTGTACTCTATATATCTTGGCGTAGATAGGAAGGCAAACGCCCTAGTGCACTGCTTTAAATAGTATACAGAAAGTTCCAAGGATCCCACTCACCGCAAATGCGTATCGGGAACCCCAAAGCAGGCACATTAAACAAGGATTTGTATCAAACAGCTTTTAATGGAAATGCAAAAAAGCCCAATCCAAACGTTTCGGCTCACAACAGAGCCTTTTCAATGGGATCCAAGCACTCACTGTAAGGGTGTATTGCCTGGGTGCACTCTATGGTAGATAGGTAGAAACTTCAAGGAAAGAAGAGGCACTCACAGGACTTGGCTAGCACACATTTTATTAATTGTTCATCAATTCAGTCATTCATCGTTTCAGTCCTCACAGGGATCTTTGTCAAGACTGTTTCTCAATACGAGAGTGTATGCTATGTTCAGCTGTTTGAAGAGAACAGTCAAATACAGATCAGCATTGCAAAACAGCAGCGCATTGATTATGACATTTTCACTAAAAAATACACTACTGTGCAAAAGGTTTAGGCAGGTGTGAAAAAATGCTGTTAAGGAACAATGCTTTCAAAGATAGAACTGTTAATAGTTTATTTTTTTATGAATTAACAAAATGAGTGAACAGAATAAATCCAATCAATATTTGGTGTGACCACTCTTTGCCTTCAGAACAACAACAATTCTTCTGCACGTAGTTTTAAGGAACTTGGCAGGTAGGTTGTTCCATACATCTTGGAGAACTAACCACAGGTCTTCTGTGGGTTTAGGCAGCCTCAGTTGCTTATGTGTCTTCATTTAATCCCAGACAGACTCAATTATGTTGTGATCATGGCTCTGCGGGGCTATAGAATTTTCCAGGACTTTTTGTTATTCTTTATGCTGAAGATAGTTCTTAATTACAGTGACTGTAAGTTTGTGGTCGTTGTCATGCTCCAGAATAAATTTGGGGCCAGTTGGATACCTCCCTGATTGTATTGCATGATGGATAAGTATCTGCCTGTATGTCTCAACATAGAGGGAACTGTTCATTTTTAACTAAATCCCTAGCTCCATTTATAGAAATGCAGCCCGAAACTTGCAAGGAACCTCCACCATGCTTTACTGTTGCCTGCAGACAGTAATTTTTGTGCCGCTCTCCAGTCCTTCTACAGCCAAATATTTCAAACTTTGCACCCCAGTTCCTGTGTTTCTGTGAATAGTTGAGTCACTTGGCCTTGTTTCCACATCAGAGGTATAGCTTTTTGGCCGCAAGTCTTCCATGAAGACCACTTATGAGCAGAGTTCTTTTGGACAGTAGATAGGTGTACCAGGGTCCCACTGGTTTCTGCCAATTCTGAGCTAATGGCACTACTATATATCTTCCAATTTCAAAGGGAAGTAGGCATCGTGTCTTTCAACTGCTGCACTGTTTCTTTCACCCACAACTGCGTCTACGGTCCTCAACATTGCCGTTTCTTTGTGCTTGTTCAGAAGAGCTTCAACAGGATATCTGGAAATTTCTTCCTTGGAGAGACTGTTGGGAGTATAATTACCTTGTGTCTTGTTGCTGTGCTCAGTCTTGCCATGGTGTATGACTTTTGACGTTAAAGTGAAACTAAATCCTAGAGTTTTACAAATGTTAGGATTGACTTTTGAAACAAATAAAGGGGACTTTCATTCATGAAGTAATAAGATACCTCCTTAGCAAACAATTTTTTTTAGCCGTGCGCTGCTGTAGCAGCTAAGAACGGTGAACAGTTAAAACAAAGGAGCTTTCTACATGAAGTATCTTATACTTCATGAATGAAAGTCCCCTTTTATTTGTTTCAAAAGTCATTCCTAGCGTTTGTAAAACGCTAGGATTTACTTTCACTTTAAACTGTCTTCAGAAACCTCACCTTGTTAGCAGAATTTGTCTGTTCCTCACCCAGTTTTTTTTCCTCCTACACAGCTGTTTTTGTTACAGTTAATTATTGTGTTTCATCCAACATATAAAATTGATGATCATTAGCACCTGTTTGGTACAATTGTTTAATCATGCACCTGACTATATGCCTACTAAATCCCTGACTTTGCTCAAGTATACGTGGAAGAATCAATGCTGTTTTTAAGGCAAAGGGTGATCACATAAAATGATTTGATTTAGATTTTTCTTCTGTTCACTGACTTTGCATTTTGTTAACTGAAAAAAAAAAAAAAACATTTACATTTCTATTTTTACTTTACAGCATTTTTTTTTTCACACCTGCCTAAAACTTTTGCACAGTACTGTATATGTATCTAATGGTGAGATGTGTGTTTTATTGTATACAGCAGGGCTCGACAAACCTGGGAGCCACTGGCTCCTAGAATTTTACCCCTGGCTCCTAACTTTTTGGGTTATTCTCCATATATCTATATACAATTCCAACTGTCTGGCTCCTAAAAAATATGCCTGGCTCCTAAATATTCTTACTGGCTCCTAATTTTTGAACATATGCACTGGTATACAGTATATCTAATTGTGAGACATGTTTTATGGGGTATATATTGAACAGTGAGATGTCTGTGTTATTGCATAGGTAATTAGGTATGTGAATATTTTTACATAAAGCATGTGTACTGGGTGCTGTATATTGGAGTGTGAGATAAGTTTCAGATATCTTTTAGTCAGACTATTAAACCCCCTGATTAAGTTTTACTTTTGGGGCATTTCAATTAATGAAATTTTTTTTTTTTTTTTAGGACAAGTGTTAAATGGCCAAAGATCGCCATGGCGGCTGTCATTTATATCAGATCTTTTTTGGGGGGTTGCAGACTTCGTTGTCATGTTGTGAGTATTTTAATATTGTTTTTCAAGTTTTGAACATGAGTCCCTTTTAGAAAAATGAACTTTTATTTGAAAACCCATTACCGACCCTTTCCGATTCTAAACTAATTCTGGTGCAATCAAGATTTAATTTTTATGCTGATATTTGTGTTTATTATTTTGCAAGGGCAATTAAACCAAATATGCAACTTAAGCTTACTGTTGGGTTTCGTAGAGTAACTTTAGGCCCAATGTACTATTTAGTGG
Source organism: Bombina bombina (assembly GCF_027579735.1). Taxonomy (NCBI): domain Eukaryota; kingdom Metazoa; phylum Chordata; class Amphibia; order Anura; family Bombinatoridae; genus Bombina; species Bombina bombina. The sequence goes on along the minus strand of NC_069505.1, from coordinate 268,591,796 downwards.
ACTGTCAAGGTTACTGACTTGGGAATAGCGTCCGCTGTCCGGCTCTCTTGTGACCTGTCAATCAAACAAACGTGCTAGCTACTTCTTACATTACAGTAAGAATACCCACACGGTTCTAACTGCTGCTTAGTACATCAAGCCCTTTTTCTCAAACTAGATCATCCTTAGAAAATACTAGAGGCTGGTTGAATTTCAAGTGCAGGTTAATGGGGTATTCCATATTTTTCTCACATTCGTAAGCATTGTGTAATATCGGTCTTGTTTGCCATTTATATCCTTTTCAAAATTCTCTGCTTTTTAAGTAAGTAGTTAAATGTACCAGTGTTACCACTTCCCAGGGCTTATGTGCAAGTTCAGGGCTTGTCTGGAATGACACCAGCATCACCTTCAGTGATTGGAAATTTCAGACCAGTGCCAAAATAAGGTGTTTCCTTTTCAAATTTTGCATAAATTATTTAGGGCTAGATTACAAGTGGAGCGCTCTGAGTATGGATCCAGTAGTTTGTGTGTTGCACAAAATCCTCAGGTTTTGCTGTCTTTAGTATTAGAAACTTCCAAACACCTCCAAGCGCTCGACAATGGTAACAACCTCAAGACATCTCCCTCAGCTAATACACAGCCTCTTCTGGCTTTGTGTTTCTTTCCATGGTTATTGAGTCACCAACGATTGGAATATTGAGGGTGTTACCATTGGAGAGCGCTTGGAGGTGTTTTTTTGAATTTTTTAATACTGTTACTGACTTGGGAATAGCGTCCGCTGTCCGGCTGTCTTGTGACCTGTCAATCAAACAAACGTGCTAGCTGCTTTTTACATTACAGTAAGAATACCCACACGGTTCTAACTGCTGCTTAGTACATCAAGCCCTTTTTCTCAAACTAGAAAATGCTAGAGGCTGTTTGAATTTAAAGACAGCAAAACCTGAGGATTGTGTGCAACACACAAACTACTGGATCCATACTCTGGGAGGCAATCAATTATACACCATCTACTTACCTCATATCGATTGAGGTCCTTTAAAGTAAGTGCACATCTGAATGGGTACAGGAGTACCATTTGCTGGAAGTTTTTATTCATTGGGACTAAGAACTCTTAAAAGAATGGTTCCCAGCAACCCAGGCAGTTAACCCCAGAGCAGTCTGGGTGACAGGCCCGCAGAGAAGCATTATCAACACAACACGCAGAAAACCTGGCACTCGCCAGCAGATTCACAGTAATGTTTAAAAGCAAAACTGGGGCAAGTCAGTTACATTTGGCGCCAAAGGATCAAGCCCAGGACCACGACAAGGTCTCCCCCTTCCTGGGACCCTAAACCAGCACCCACACATACTTCCAAACAAACCAACTATAAATTAACCTAACATAACTATTCTAATAAAATTAAAAAAATCTAAATTACAAAATTTAAAAAAATCTAACACTACGAAAAAAATAAAGATAAACAAAAATAAAAGCAAATACACCTAAAAAAAAAAAGCCCCCCCAGAATAAAAACAACCCCTAGCCTATAATAAACTACCAATAGCCCTTAAAAGGGCCTTTTGTAGGGCGTTTCCCGAAGTTAAACAGCTCTTTTACCTGTAAAAAAAAAAAATTAAAAAATACAAAGTCACCCCAACAGTAACCCCCCCACCCAATCAACCCCCCAAAATAAAAAAAAAACTAACTCTAAAAAAAACCAACTTAGCTACCCATTGACCCTAAAGGGGCATTTGTATGGGAATTGCCCTTAAAAGGGCATTCAGCTATTTTATAAAAGCCCAAGCCCAAACCCTAATCTAAAAAAAACCCCTAACACTAAACCCAGAATATCTACTCACGGTTCCTGAAGTCCGGACATCCATCTTCATCCAGGTGGCGACACCTTCATTGATTTTTTTTTTTTTTTTTTAGGTGGGTTATTTTTTTTTAGATTAGGGCTTTGGGCTTTTGTAAAAGAGCTGAATGCCATTTTAAGGGCAGTGAAAAAGAGCTGAATTTTTTTTTAAGGGCAATGCCCATACAATGGGTAGCTTAGTTTTTTTTTTTATTTTGAGGGGTTGGTTTTGTGGGGGGGTTTACTGTTGGTGGGCACTTTATTTTATTTTTTTTCCAGGTAAAAGAGCTGATTAACTTAACCTTTTAAGGGCTATTGGTAGTTTATTGTAGGTTAGGGGGTGTTTTTATTTTTATAGGGCTATTAGATTAGGTGTAATTTGTTTTTATTTTTGATTATTTCATTTTTTTTATTTTTTGTAATTTTAGATTACATTTTTTTCGTAGTGTTAGGTGTATTTGTTTTTTTAATATAGTTATATTGTAATTTTAATTTACAGTTAGGGTTTAGGGGTTAATAGTTTAATTTAGTGTTTTGCAATGTGGCGGGCCGGCGGTTTAGAGGTTAATAGGTTTATTTAATGGCGGTGATGTTGGAGGCCGGAGGTTTAGGGGTTATTAACTTTATTATAGTGGCGACTATGTGGGAGGCCGGAGGTTTAGGGGATAATAACTTTTTATTATAGTGGCGGCGATGTCGGGGAGCAGCAGATTAGGGGTTAATATATTTAAATTATGTGGATGGCAGATTAGGGGTTAAAAAGTTTTAAATAGTGTTTAAGATGCAGGAGGGCGGCGGTTTAGTGGTTTATAGGTAGTTTATGGGTGTTAATGTACTTTGTAACACTTTAGTTATGAGTTTTGTGAAACCTATTTGTTTCGCTAAATCCATAACTACTGCTCTCCAGATGACGGTATGGATCGTGTCGGTATAGGATGTAACACAAGCATTTTAGCCTGAAAACACAACTTGCAATACTGGCGCAATGAAAATCCCACACAAAAACGTCTTATTTTTTTTATTTATTTTTTTTAAGTGCAGAATGGACGTTGCTTTACATGCTAAAATGTTTGTGGTATAGCTATACCGACATGTCCTGGCCATTATGCAGCGTTAAAAGCCGTACCGCAACACTTGTAATCTAGCTGTAAGTTAGATCAGTGTTTTTCAACCAGTGTGCCGCGGCAGACTGACAACAGTGTGACATATTTTTTTAAACTTTGCTTGTTTTTTACTCCCAGTGCAGGGGTAGTTTGTAGGAGGCATGGCATAACAGCACAATACATACAGTATATGTGTGTGTGTGTGTGTGTGTATATGTATATATATATACACACTGTATTAGGCTACAATGTGTGATTTTTTTTTAAAATTTTGGGATGGTGGTGTGCCACAGGATATTTTAATGTAAAAAAGTGTGCCACGGCAAAAAAAAGGTTAAAAATCACTGAGTTAGATAATAGTTGTATATTGGAATGTTGTTTAAAATTGCTTTCTCTATCTGAATCATGAAGGTGTTTTCTTTATTTCACTATCCCTTTAAAAGGATGTTTCAATGCAAATATTATGTGCTCTAATTCATTAGGGCATTTTTTTGCCATACTGATTCTAGATAAATGTGTTTTTAACCTTCTTAAGCACATAAGTAAAGTCCAACTTGGGAGCTGCAAGCCTTGCAGCTTCTGAGCTGGCTGACCAGTCACATCCAATCAGGAGCAGCAGTTTCATGAGCCTGCCAGTGATCAACTATGTCCTGCCTAAAGCCTGCACGGCTTGCAGGTCCCAAGCGGGACTTAAAGGGACATTAAACACTCTGAGGTGGTAATATAAAATGATAAATTGTATATAATAAAACAACTGTGCAATATACTTTCATTATTTATTTTGTCCTCTTTGCCTGTAATTCCATTCTGAAATTGTGAGCCTTTCAGTTCCTGTTAGAAATGGAAGTGCAGAACACTGTTAAATCCAGCACAACCATTGGCTGCACACTCTAGTGACCTATTTATAACTGACCCTAATTGGCCACAGCAGAGAAGGTAACCTAAGTTACAACATGGCAGCTCCCAGTGTTTTATAGACACTAAAACTTTACACTTATTTTGTCACTTTTTAAAGAACTAATGAAACTTTAAAAAATACATCTACATGTTAGTCATGGTCTAATCTTTTTTTTTAATGCATCATTCTATCTAGCATTTATTTAGTGTTTAATGTCCCTTTAACTTTTGCGAGTGTTAAACCCATAATTGTCTAGGGTTATTAATATTTGCGTTAGAATGTCCCTAAGCAAATGCAAGACTTTATTACTGTATTAAACATGTAGTGCAGTTTCCAGACTGATTTCTGTGTTTTTGTTCATGTGTGTTTTGTACAAAGATAATACACAATTTGCTAATGTCTGTATTGGTTTTCCATAGCTTCCAGAGCATAATTAGACCCGACGTGACGAGAAGGGGATGCGTGAACTCCTCTTCCAACACAAGATTTGATGATGGCAGAGGGTATTTTTTATTTATTTTATTTTTTGTTATAGAACTGCTTGGATTCTATTCTAAAGTTAATTATTTAATATAAAATATAAATATATTTATTAATAGTGCCACTAAAACTGTACAGGCTTGTATAGATCTTTCTGGTTAAAGGGACACTAAACCAAAAAATTTGCTTTCATGATTCAGATAGAGCAATCAATTTTATGCAACTTTCTAATTTACTCCTATTATCAATTTTTCTTTGTAATCTTGCTATCTTTATTTTAAAAGCAGGAATGTAAGCTTAGGAGTCGGCCCATTTTTAGTTTAGCACCCTGGATAGCGCTTGTTTTTTGGTGGCTACTTTTAGCAAAACAATAAGCAATCATAACCCAGGTTCTCAACCAAAAATGGGCCGGCTATTGAGCTTTACATTTCTGATTTTTAAATAGATAGCAAGAGAACAAAGAAACATTGATAAATGGAGTAAATTAAAAAGTTGCTTAAAATTGCTTGCTCTATCTGAATCATGAAAGAAAAAAAATTAGGTTTAGTGTCCCTTTAAGAGGTCCACGGTTTCTGATTGATTTTTTTTTTTTTTTTTTTTAAATCGCATGCAGACCACCTGGACTGCCTCGTCGAAGGATGGGTCGAATAAATCATGGCGCAGGACCCAGCCCTCCTCCAATGGCAGGAGGTGGATGAGGAAGGTATGTTTTAATTTTCCGCCTTAGAACATCTCGCACACTGTTTTGCAGCTATGTTATGTTCATCTTTGTATCTTTTCATATTTTTTGTTAACCAAGATACCTAGTTAGGTAGTGTGCACATGGTAAGAGTACTAGTCCTGGGGGGCGGAGTTTGCCATCATAGCAAGAGGTCGCATCTAAGCAGAGCTCTGCAGACCAACGCTGTTTTTTTTCCTTTTTCACATCCTTAAACCCTTACCCAACTATTTTATTTATCCTACTTTATCTCCCTAACCCATGGGGACTACCTCTCTACAAGTCTAAAGATCGGATTTCACTCTAAATCCTACTTTTTTAACTGAAACAAAAAAAGAAAGGGCGCCTCCTAGTGTAGCCAATTTTTGTAAGTAGATAATATATATTAGCAGATTTTGTACTCACATGTAGTGAAGGCAACGATAATGCCTAGGTAGATGGTCTGGAAACTTATCAGTGTCCCAGTTGACTGTGCACCATGAGAAGGGCTGCTCCTCTTGAATGGAAAAGATCTGGAAAACTGGAAAAATATACAGAGGGCGACTCCTAGTGCAAATCAGTTGATACAGTTGTAAGCCCCAAATGATCCCTTTAGAGAGATACTCACATATTATGGAGCACACTATAGTGCTAATGAGGCAAGCTGGGTATATTATGGTGGCCCAGCGCACATAACACTCTGGCAAGCAGTGGATCAATGTAGCAAATAAAAGATAGGAGACTCCAGAAGTATATCAAAAATGAGTTTTATAAAAATAAATAAATGAACATAAAAACAATCAGTAAAACATGTTTTACTGATTGTTTTACTGATTGTTTTTATGTTCATTTATTTATTTTTATAAAACTCATTTTTGATATACTTCTGGAGTCTCCTATCTTTTATTTGCTACATTGATCCACTGCTTGCCAGAGTGTTATGTGCGCTGGGCCACCATAATATACCCAGCTTGCCTCATTAGCACTATAGTGTGCTCCATAATATGTGAGTATCTCTCTAAAGGGATCATTTGGGGCTTACAACTGTATCAACTGATTTGCACTAGGAGTCGCCCTCTGTATATTTTTCTACTTTTTTAACTGACTTAAGAAAATTTCCTTGCTGCGTCACACTCCCTTGTGGCGCTCCTGATACTCTACTTCCGGACTTGTTCCTCCAAGAAGCCCAAACTACCTCAGGCTTCCTGATCTCACCACCCTTGATCTCCAATTGATCCAGCTGCCTCCCGGACGATACTCACTCCACCCGGTCTCAACAGCCGACCCCACACAGTATTTCAACATTTACAGCTGATTACGCTCACCGGAGGGAAATCCCTTCTCTACCGCTCCCTTGCCGGGTATACCAGCTTCACCAGACGCAGTGTACCTGCCGGACCCTTCACCACCTGGTCTCAGCGGCTACCCTCACACAGCCTTTCAGTCACCGCGGCTGTATGATCTTACCGGAGGGAGGCCACTTCTCTACCGCCCCCCCGCCGGGGATACTACCGCTGCTGGGCATAAGTGATACTGCCTGACTTCTCTCATCTGCTTTCCCTGACACGCGGCGTGTCACAACCGAGGCCAGAGCTCACTCCTCCACTTGCTGAACCCCAGTGAGACCTGGAGAAAACATCGCAGTCCGGACATTAAGGGTAAGCTACCCCCACGTGGGATCCACATACCGTATGCTTGATATACACAATTCTGGGGCCACTATATCTACCCAACTTACTTTCTAAAGCTACAGACCCCTCAGACCATCTATGGCAGAGGCAGAGTACACTGTACTACATTGCCCCATAACTTATTTATTCTGGGAATCTACGTGCACAGATCCATCTCACTGTGTCTCACTTTAATTTTGACTACCCTCCATAGGCTGCCTAAGTCAGTATACTGTGTTTGCAGACTAGTGACAGAACACACCACATTTAAAGCTGTGACATTACATTCCAAGATTTTCACTACTTCAGTGCTTCTCAGCAATGTATTGAGGAAAAATTAGTCTCTATTTCCTTATATATGAGGTTGTCCCTTCCTGAGACCCCCAAAGTTTACTACAGCATATTCCATGTTTACTTCATATATATGAACACTGCAGCTTCTATTCAAGCCAGCTCTAACCTAGAGTTTGAGGACTAACTGCTCTGTTATCTGTGGACACCTCCAAATTCTTACTTGCTCTCCACAGGTGTTACTATTCTCCTCAGCCACCGTACCTCACCAACACCCTTCCTGGAGTACTTGCTTGCCTCATAGCGTGAATCTCTCTGACATTGTCCTCACCTGACCTCTCTCCCCCCCCCTTTCCTGCAGGCCCACTGTGCCCGCAGGTCATACCCCATACTCCCCTTTTCCTTACTCGCTCGGCAGAGAGCAATCCCCTGGGGAGAGAGTCACTCAGTATTCAAGCCTCCCACTCCACGTACTTAACCAAGATCTATGTGAATCCTGAGAAGACATAAACCAGTTTTAGTGAGAGACCACCACCAGCTCACTCACCTGCCTACCCGTTTCTAACCAGCTGCTCACTTTTTCATGCTAGGCTAGGCACCGCCACCTGGGGGGTGCCTGATATATTATCTCTGCTCCACGCTCTACCACTACAAGCGCCTTCAGAGTCTCCCCAAGTGAGTTCCTTGTCCATAAGGTCAACCATGAGTAAAATGCCTCACTCACAAAGAAAAAAACCGAAACACGGAGATATTCCGACACGGACACTTTCAGATCATTTCTCATACAAGAACACTACCGACCAGGACCTCTCTGATGACGACTCTAGAGACTCTACCATCTTTCCCAAGGAATCTTCCCGATCCCTCTCCCTCTCTACAGAAAGACTAGCCCATTCCTCCTCCACTATTCTTGACTCCATTAAAGATCTCTCAAACAAAATGGACTCCCACTATACTTCACTAAAGCAAGAACTTAAAGCCTCTGTTTCCGAATTGAAGAGAGATATCTCCCTTCTGGGGGAGAGAACAGATTCTCTAGAAAAAAAACAAGAAGACCTACATGTTGATCACTCCAACCTTCTAAGTTATACCCAATCTCTAGCCGAAATGATATCTGGTCTGGAGACCAAACTTGCAGATCAGGAGGACAGGTCACGTCGGAATAACCTCAGAATACGAGGCATCCCTGAGGAAATTACCCCAACGGAATTATCTACCCATTTACAATCCTTCTTCACAGAGCTACTAGGCCCTACCCCTCCTCAGGAAAGTCTAATTGACAGGGCCCACAGAGTTCTCAGACCGAGAAATGCACCCATGGGGTCCCCCAGAGATGTAATCGTGAGGTTACACTACTTCACATTTAAAGAAAGAATTATTAGGACCTCATTCCAGAAAAAGACTTTGAAGGAGCCATTTAGGGATATACAGATTTTCCCAGACCTTTCTGCCCATACCCTGTCTAGCAGAAGACTTTTCCACCAAGTCACTCAATGTCTTCGCAATAACAACATCAAATACCGGTGGGGCTTCCCTGTCCGTATATTTTTTCAGTACAAAGATACAGCCTATACCATCACTACTCTTGAACAAGGTTTCCAAATTCTACAATCTCTGAAACTCCTCACGACTGACAATCTTCCCCAGGCTCCTCAGAACACTTTCGGGAAGCTCAACGCTGCAACTGTCTCTGGGCAGCCTCAACGCCAAGTTTTCAACTTTCAATCTTCTAGAGCAAGACCCCCATCACCATCGCCCCCACAACTGCAACTACCTCTAATATGAAGAGAGACTTCTGATTTCTAATGTACTGTGATATACCCTGCTAGACCCATATGGGCCTACTCATACCGGACTGCCCCTCTTCTGCCCACTTTTGTCCACTCTGGTTCTTTATATTTAGCTACCACTTTTACCTGTTCCCCCCTCCTCCTGAAGTCCCCCCCCGAACGGCACTGTTTATCCTCATGGGACTCTTAAACAACAGTGTCTAGAAGAAGCTGGAAGGGTAATGTAAATGTAAATCTTATCTGTAAATGTTGTGCTTTTTCTATTTGATCATGTGTTTGGTTTCTGTTTTTCTTTTTCTCTCTCTCTCTTCTTTTGTTTTTCTCCTTCTTTTTTCCTTTTTTTTTTTTTTTTTTTAATTTATTTATTTAACTATAGTCGATTCTACACTGGGGATCTTTCCACAAGTACGCTCCTTACGACGCATCTATTAGCTTTGACAACTTACTAACTCTGAACATCTCACCTTAGACCTTAAAATACTCAGGCGCCACTTTAACATAGTGAGACACACTCCCTCATGGTAGAACCTACCCTAATCTCAGTGTGACGGCTCGACTTAACTTATTAGTTATCATAGACGGCAACTTTTAACTAATCATACTAGACCCTCTGGAAGATAACTGGTGTTTTTGCTTAGTCCTCAGGTTCTCATAGACTATCTATCATATCTTATAACTCGTATATCATGTTAAGATTATTGACTGGACCTTAGTAAGCCAAACCTCTCTCTATCCCTCACACAGTGAAAACAGCTCTCTAGTTATTATTTACGCACTCCTAGTCTATTACAGACAATACCGTTGTGATGTTCTACATATGATAGAGATGTAATGTTGTCAATCTCCTCCGAGATCTCTTATATAATTTTACTGTACAGCTCACCTATTTGCAATGTTTGACAAGATGTTTTTGTTTTGTTTTAATTTGATATAGTTACAATGTTTGAAATGTTATGTATGCTGTCTTTACTCTACTTTTCTAGTATTGTACAGATTCACCTCCCTCAATAATTATCACCCTCCATATGTTTTACTGCCCCTAAGCTACTTCCCTTAGTTACTCTCCCCTTATTCATCTTAATACATTGAGTGAAGCAGAACCCTAATCAGGCATCCCCCCCCCTTCTCCCTTAGTTCTCCATATTATACTAACCTTGTCCCCTCCCTCTTGCACTTAGACCCGCTCACACTGCTCTCGGTAGGACTTCACTTTTTTGAAATCCAACTGATAATAGTTGCTACGGATAGCACACCACAGTAAATACCCCTTCCCTCCCCCCTTTCAGTACTAACCCTTCTAGTGGACACTCTCTTACCTCCTCCCTCTTTTTAATCTTTTAACCTCTCCTTCCACTCTTAGGTCTGCATCTCTATCTCCACACCACGAAAGATCCTAATTAAAGGTTCCTTATTTAAGCAACTCCAACCCCCCATTGCTCCCCCCCCCCTATATTCCTTTATCCCCCAATTTGAGCGGCTTTCGTCCGCTGCTTCCCTCTCCCCTCATTCCAATAAGTGGGCTCTTCACAATTAAACTAGTGTCCCTTCTCTAACCATACTGCTCTCATAGTTACACAAATTAGGAATCGGAGACATATAGTTCTGATCCCATGATGTCAGAATTGAAATTTTTAACCCTTAACGCTCAAGGGCTTAATTCCCCTACCAAACGTAGTTTAATGCTTAATATGTTATCACGCAATAAGATTGATGTAGCTTTTTTTTTTTTTTTTTTTTGAAGATATTTTTTTATTGAGGATTAAGCAATACAGCAGGTGTCACAACGCAGGTGACTACAAAAAAATGCACATATATGCAAACAATATATTGTTGTGATGACATAGTAAATATAGCTGTTGATGGGAATACAGATCATTTAAATCAGGCATATCAAGCATGAAATAAAATATCTACAGCATAAACCTCATTTTTAATTATTTTGAATATAAACCTCATTTTTAAATAGTGTGAACAGACTGTAAACACAGGGGCAAACAAGTACTTCAGTACTATCAATTAACTTAACTTTCTAGGGACTTCATAAAGTCAGTTTAGGAATCATCTCCTATAAGGATTTCAATTTTCACATAGAGGATGATGAGAAGAGCTAATATTGAACAGATGAACAAAGAGAAATCAGAATAAAACACTAAAGACCAACTATTCAGTTCAGACAATTTAATGGGTGTCTTATAGGTTTGAACCGAGTGTATCAGTATTAATCAGGTGAGGTTTTAAATACTTTATCAGGTATGGTGAACCACAGGATCACCAAAAGGAGAAGTGTATCTAGATACGAAACTGACTTCTCCAGTCCCCGTAGAAGGGGATAACACAAATAGAATTTGTGTCTAAAAGGGGGGGGGGCGGAGCCTAGTAATATAGAAACATACTAGGAGAGAGAAAATTAACAACTAACCTAATTAAGTAAGCTGATGGGAGCTCAGGCAGAGATAAGTTTGCAAATATACACTGAGCAAGAAGCACTGGTTCACTGATGCTGTTGAAACTATGATATGTGGTAATATACATACACATGGCTATAACATATGACGTAGCAAGTGGTGGGATACCTATCAGGGCAGGTAGAGACATCACATCAAAATAGTACAGACAATAACTAAAGCCCGTGTAATTTAGATCTATCATCATAGAAAAGGGGGACCCATGTAGACATCTATACCATATCAGACCCCCCTATCGTGTGGACATGGGCCCTATGCCACACAACAGGGTGAATCACGTGTCTAAACCTGGACAGTATTAACATAGGGAAAGGGGGTGGGGGGGACGTAGCCTTACCTAACATAAACCTGCAAGTTTTCCTTTTCTGGTGTCATGATAGTATACGGGTGTATAAAATGTTACTTTAAGCAAACTAAGAGCCCTAAACCTATATAATTGTAGCCCCACAGGCATGTCCAATAATCTCCCCCAAACATTGAAAATACAAAGCAATTAAACAGTATATTCTTGATGAGAACATAAGGCACAAAACATTGGGCATAGCAAAACATTAAAACTTAGCATTGGTCTGTAGTACCCAGAGGAATTTGTACTGAAATATTAGGCAATACTATAGCTAGGTATGTAAGTCAGGGATCATATTAGACATATAGAAACAATAAACTCCCCAATATTAGGCACATAGATATTATCAAAATAAACATAACAGAACTATCTTAGCACTAAAAGGGGAACAAAAAAAAAAGAAAGAGCTTTAGAGTCCAAATATATTATTACAGTCCCAGGGCCAGGACAGCATTTTCATGAATAAATAATAAAAACATAAGATTGATGTAGCTTTTATTCAGGAGACGCATTGGCTAGTTAACAAAGATTCCATATACACATACAGAAAATTCCCAACTGTAGTCACATCATCTTTCCACTCCAAGTCCCGAGGGGTCGCCATCCTAGTCAGCTCCTCTACCCTATATGAAGCAATTTATATTGAAAAAGACTCCCAGGCACGCTTTATCATCTTAATCTGTAAACTCAACCACAGACTATTCACACTAGTAAACGCATATGCACCTAACTCAGGGCAAATTCGATTTCTTAGATCACTGCTGGAGTCGGTAGTTGCCGTGACCCAAGGTGAACTGATTTTAGGTGGAGATCTCAATCTTATCTGGAATCCTTTAGCAGACAGGATAGGCCCCCCGATCTCCACTTCTGAGAGGACATTGCGCCCACTATCTTGTGCCTTCCAAAACCTAGTCAAGCAGTATGATCTCTATGATGTTTGGAGAGCTATACATCCAAACAGACGAGAACACACTTTCTATTCAGCCCCTCACAAGTCCCATACACGGATTGACTTCTTTTTCTCAAGCTCACGCCTCTTAGATATGGTCTCAGATGCGACGATATCGGCAATTTCTTGGTCGGACCATGACTCCCTGACAATCGAACTAGGTAACCCTCCTTTACATGGAGTAGGCTTGTCGTGGCGTCTCAAAGATTTTCTAGTAACTAACCCTGAAGTTAGAGCGGAGACTTTATCCACGCTTGCCTCTTTCTTGAGCACTAATCGCACTCCCCTTATTTCGGAAGAATTGTTATGGGCTACACTTAAGTCATACCTCAGAGGTTTCTATATTGACAAATTTACCCAGATTAGAAAGGCGCGAGGAACCTCTCTTGCTTCACTTAACTGTCGACTTAGGACCTTGAAACTTGAGTTCTCTCACTCTTATTCCGCTACAATTAATACTCAACTATCGGAGATCACTCACCAGATCAAGGACTTGGAAGTTGGTGAATCCCAACGCATGTTAGACAGACTTAAACAGGTCTACTATCATAATAACAATAAGGTTTCTACCTTGCTAGCCAGAAAGCTAAGACATCGGATGGCGCAAGCCAAAATCACCTCCATAAAAACTACGGGTGGTCACGTAACCTCCCCAACAGCTATAGGGGAGGCTTTTAGATATTTTTACCACCAGCTGTACAATTTGAGCTCTTCAGATCCCACGACAACTCTTGATCCTACTAGTATTCGTGAATACCTCTCCTCTCTAGATCTCCCTCGGCTTGACCACAACGAAATATTGACTCTAACTTCCCCTATCTCTCTTCAAGAAGTCACCCTAGCCATTAAAGACCTTAAACTTGGGAAGTCTCCAGGTCCTGATGGCTTCACAAGTCGATTCTACAAATCCTATTCCCTTCAAATTTCCCCAATTCTTTGTAAGGTCTTTAACGAAGTGTTTATCAAAGGTAGTTTCCGAAAAGAATTTCTTGAAGCCTCTATCATTACTATTCTAAAAGCTGGCAAGGATCCTCAGGAGTGTGGGAGCTATCGCCCAATCTCTCTGCTTAATATCGACACCAAACTCTACGCAAAGATAATTGCAAATCGACTTGCCCACATCACCCCCGCTCTGATGCATCCAGATCAAGTGGGTTTTATCCCTCGGAGAGAAGGTCCAGACGCCACAAGGCGCATTCTAGATATTCTAATGGAGTGCGCAAAGGGAGATACCCCCACGTTAGCCCTATCATTGGACGCTGAGAAAGCTTTCGATAGGGTGAGGTGGGAGTACCTATGGGAAACTCTGCGGGTCTTTGGGATCCCTGACAAATTCGTTGTTGCTATTCAGGCTCTATACTCCAGTCCATCCGCGAGAGTTAAGGGTATAGGGTTTCAGTCTAAGAGCTTCGACATAACCAATGGGACGAGACAAGGCTGTCCCTTTTCCCCGCTCTTATTCGCTTTCTTCATTGAGCCATTAGCTCAAGCCATAAGGATAGCCCCGGATATTCTTGGCGTTACCGTAGGCCCACACCAGCACACCATCTCCCTATATGCGGATGATGTAACCCTCCTGCTGACTAGTCCCCTTAAGTCCCTCCCTCCCGTCTTCAAGATCATCTCTCAATTTAAGGTTCTAAGTTACTATAAATTAAATGTTGCCAAAACTGAAGCTTTACATGTTAATATCACACCCCATGATCTCCTCATTCTACGTGAAAGGTATCGATTCCAGTGGTCACCCCACTCCTTAAAAATTCTGGGTATCCACCTCTCTCCAAATGCCTCCACTGTCATTCTTAGGAATTTCACAGAGAAACTCCCCGATTGGAAAAAACTACTAGAGTCTTGGGACTTTCGAGATATCTCGTGGACTGGTAGGATTGCCGCCATTAAAATGTCTTTTATCCCGAAAATTATATATCTATTCCGCACTATCCCATTGAATCTGCCTCGTCCAATCCTGAATAAGCTTCAGAGTCTTATTACAGGTTATGTCTGGAAGGGCAAGCACCCACGAACATCGAGACAAACACTCCAAAGAACATGTGATAGAGGTGGCCTTGGAATGCCCAATATCATTCTTTACTATCAAGCCGCACGCCTAACCCACTTGATTGACTGGGGACACTCTGATGACTCTCCACGTTGGAGAGATATTGAACGGTCTTTACTTCCTTTGGGAGTGAGGCTGTGTGACCTCCCTTGGATCCCCTCTCACTATTGGAAAAACCTGGGTACTTCACACCCAATAATACTAGACACCCTCAAGTTCTGGGATCAGACGAGACACTTAGATTCGATTACCCCCCACCCTTCCCCTTGTCAAACCATAACTAGTGCTCTTTTCTGTCTTCCTGATACTCATATCTCCAGATGGTCCTCCCTTGGAGTAGACCGAGTTGCTGACCTCTATGGACATACCGGAGGTATCTCTCATACATCGATTTGTAGTAAACTTCGGATCCCAACCCAGTTGAAGTTTGAGGCCTTCCGACTCTCCTCCATTTTCAGATCATGGGGTTTCCCCAGAGAGTACCTCAGAATCAACACAAAATGGGAACAACGATGGTCCCTTCCTCACAAACTTAAGGGAACCTTATCGTTTCATTACGAGATACTATTAGATCCCTCCTCTCAGCACAAAGTCTCCCAGTTTATAGCCTGGGAAACTGAACTTAACTTCACGGTTGACGCCGACTCCTGGTACAGTGAACTCGAGTTTACCAGAAAGTTATTACACTCCACATCCCTTTGGGAACTTCACTATAAAATCTCAGTGAGATGGCATCTGGTCCCAGTTACCCTTCATAAGATTTATACTCCTCAATCTCCTCTCTGCTGGAGGGGCTGTGGACAAACTGGTACCCAGGCACATATTTGGTGGTTTTGCCCGAAACTCTCCCCCACATGGTTATGGGTAACTAACTTACTTAACTCCCTAGGCATATTTATACAGCTTAACCCCCAAATTGGTTTACTTCACCTCAACTTCCCGGCCCTCACACCTACACAGAAAGCCTTGTCCATTTATGTTTTGATGGCCACTAAGTTAGAAATCGCAAAAGCCTGGAAACAAGCTTCTCCTCCTAGCACCCCACAGATCTTAACTACTGTCAACTACATATCTAAGATGGAAGCCCACTCCCACTCAGTCATTAATAAACTAGATTTCTATCATGCTACTTGGGCCCCTTGGTGGGAAAAATTCCCTAACTAAACCTAATCCTACGTTATTAGGACCTTAACCACCTATATCTGACACCATATACCATCAATATTAGATATTACAGCCCTATCATAGTACTCACCCTCTCCTTGGTTCCTTCTCTAACCCATTACTGACTCCTCATCCTCTTCTCCGTTCCTCGCCCCATTACGCCTCGCCAAACTACCCTATGAGAGCATATATATATCCCCACTTACTTACTATTAATATAAAATTGAGGAAGATACTCTCTCTTTCTTCTCTTCGTTTCACGTGAAATGTTATACAACATTAGATTCTGATGTTGATGATTGCTGTTATTTCCTTGTATTCATACCTTTTAAAATGTTGTCTTTGTATGATAATGTTGTATTATGTGTTTTCCTCAAACAAATAAAAATATTTATAAAAAAAAAAAAGAGTACTAGTCCTGTGCAAATAAATAACATTGTTGAAAGCTTTCTTGCACAACTGCTGCCATATAATGCTTCCGATACATTTTATTTATTTATTTTACACTTTATCTGAATCATAAAAGGAAAAACTTTGTGTTTCATGTCCCTTTAACCAAAAATGGGAGTAAATTAGAAAGTTGCTTAAAATTGCTCCTCTATCTGAATCATGCGAGTTTAATTTTGACTACACTATTCCTTTTATGTATAGTGATATTGTGTCATTGTTCATCAGCTTGACAAGAATGAGGTGTAACAATTTCCACATTTGTTATTTTTTTGCAGAACAATAGCTTAAACGTAATTAAACATATCTGTAAAACTAATAATGCTTAATACCTTGTGGAAGAACATAGCAACTCCAAAATGATGGAGTAAAAGAAAACAAATTTGCACCCACCTCTCATCATCAAAGTATAATGTGTATACCTTGGACCCTAAAACAGCCACACAATGCAAGCTTTCAAATCCAAAGAACTGGGAACGAGAATGAGACTGCAGTTCCCTTCCGTGTTTTGTATATGTCTAGGGTGATTACATATTCCTGTGCACCCTTCCCTTGTTCCCAGTTTGTTTGGATTTGAAAGCTTGCATTGTGTGGCTGTTTTAGGGTCCCAGGTATTGGAAAGGACCTTGACGAGGTACCTGGGCTTGTCCCATTTGGCCAGATGCGGTAACTAACCTTTCCATTTTTGCTTTTAAATCCTTAGATGAGAGCTTGTAAGTGAGTGCTGGGTTTTCTCTGTGTGTTGTATTAATTTGTTTTGTAATTTTCCCTATGGTTCTTGCACCCAGACCTGACTGGGGTTAACTGCCTGTGACTCTGGGAACAGCACAGCTTCCTGTGAGTGCCAGTGAGCATGTTGCAGGGTCATGGGATGTGTACCCGGTCCAGTATGAGAGTGCAGTTCCCTTCCGTGTTTTATATATATATCTATAGCTATATCTATCTCTGCAACTAACTATTATTTTCATAATTGATTAATCTGTCGTTTTTTGTTTTTGTTTTTTTTTCCTTCGATAAAAAAAAGAATCAGTATGTGGATTTTATATAAAATATAGGAAACAATTATTGAGTGTTACAACTTTACATTAAAACAACCATTTGTCCAATTTTTAAGGAGCAGAGCACATTTTTATAATTAAGCAAAACAAAACCACAAACTGTTTGAAAAGAGGTAGAACTAGAAAGAGTTAGACAATCACCGTTTATAAAATTCTGTTATTCACTCTCTCAGAAACTTTTCATTGGAATGTCAACATGACCACATGCTCCTGGCTGAGGCTGGCTCGCTTTTTCCAAGCTATTTTGCCTGCAGCAGAGAAGAGGTGCTCAGATGCTGTTGAGGTGCCTGAGATGCATAAGTAGGGTTTTGTCAATTTTGCCAAAGTGGGATATTTATCTTTGTTAGCTTTTCACCAAGGCAAAGTGTTTTCCACCTTGGCAAGGTGCCTCTCAACAAAGTAAGCCTGGACTTCATTCTAACATAAAAAATATCTTGAATATCTAAATGCAATGGTAAATAGCCATCTATAAGGTTAGGGAAATATATCTAGACCGCTCTATAAATAACAGATATATACTTATAGAGGTTGAATCCGTTACATATTATCACAATTTATTAAAAATATAATTTTTATTTTTTTTACATAAAAAAAAAAAAAACTAAGGACTTTACATCAATAACAGGACAAAGCCTTACACATTTATCTATACAGTACATATAATCAGCAATACCAAGCAATCCGCTAATAATTGTGCAAACAGATAATAGTGCACATCAATTCAAATAATTCACGTCAATGTAGGGCTAGGTGTAAATAACAAGCTCAGCACATAAGCCAGGAATAGTTGTAAACTTAGTGTCCTGAAAAAGTGAAAAGCAAATGTCTGTAGACGTCCTTTAGGCTAAGGGCATAACCATAAAACACAATATCATGTGCAGGAGCTCATTGGAGTGAAGCAGCTGGTGCTGTGCACAGACCAACTAATTGCAAACCAACTAATCGATTATGAGATTCGTTGACAACTATTTTCATAATCAATTTATTATCAATTATAATGATTAGTTGTTGCAGCTCTAATAATAATATATTCTCTCTCTACATGTATCTAGTAAGTTACCCTATCTTTAAGAGATGTTGTTTGTATGACTTTACATAAATATATATGCATAATATGATTAAGTTCATCTTCTAGATACAATGTAAAGTGATTCAATATGGTGATATATATTTAATATTCTTTCATTCTTCAATACCTCTTCAAGCTATTTTTCCCTTTTAATATTTCAGGTAAACACCTGCTGTTACAAGCAGGCAACAAGGGATTGCATTCACAAGCTGGATAAGAAGATGTGAATGTTTGTCTCTGCCTATGAACTGCTCTGCACCAATGCAGATTTATGATGTTGTACTGGGAATTCCCTCTCCAGGATCCAGTACCGACTGATGAGCACATGTAAAACTGTAAATGTTTACTGTCTTTGTTTTGTTTGTTTCTTTTGTAAAATGTCGTCTGTACTTCAAATTGACCACAACAAATGACAAACAGAAATTATAATAAAGTTAGGGAATTTTGTGGGTTGTGGCTTATTAACACAACCCTGCATCATTTAAAGGGACATTCCAGTGCAGATGTTTCCAGAGTATACAGCCCCAGAACAGTTTGCTAAGCATGTTTGCAATACACCTTTTTTATCTAATTTCTGGCCTCCTCATGGAAGAGCTCTCTAGCAGCCGGTTTAAGAGCATTATATTCTTCTGGTTGGTGAATAAGCTTCCATGCCAATCTTGGACTTTTTTTTTTTTTTAATAAAATTGGGCTTATAGCCCTTGAATCATTTTGTGCTGTAATGTTCCATTAATATACGAAAACAATATACTGACATCTTCCCTTGATACTGAGATGATTATGTCATTGTCCTCAGAATTCCAATTTTCTTGGCATCAACACATTCATGTGCAGTAAGATTTGGTTGTGATCACCTTTATCATGTTTGTGAAAGTTGTGAATTGGCTATTTTGAAACAACCTTCAGTTTATATTTAATGTGAAACAATGGCTGTAAAAGGGGCCTATTATCACTGGCAGCCTCTACTAAAAACAAACAAACGTCTGCACCAAAAAAAAGACAATTCTTCAGTCATGCTTGGTTTTCTCATGTCAATCACAATTTCTTTCATATTGTTTTGCATTTAGAAGTTCTCTCTCTAGAAAACAAGGGGTTAAGATAGTCCCGTTGGCTAGCAGAAGCCCCATATTACCTGTATTTATGTTGTTTATAAACATTGGCATTTGTTTCATAACTGCGCCTATTACGGTTTCATCTATAACGTTAGAGAATTTATTTCACGTATTCTGTCCATTTTGAATGAGTGAAGATATCTTTTAATGATGTCTTAAATTTATTTCCATTCATTTCATGCTTTGTAAAGGATTTTGATATTAAAATAAATATATGTACCTTATATTTAAATAAATGTTGTTTCAGGAAGGTCTGCTGAAGCAATTTTAATAATTGTTTGTGTTTCTCAAGTAACTTAATGTTTTAGCTGGAGTGCTTATTTGCAATTTTCTTGTTAATTAACTTTTTAATATAGTACTGTTTCAAAGAAGTATTTGCACACTGAACCCATTATTATTCAGTGTAATTTTTTTTCTTTTGGGTTCTAAGATCAGGTACACACTCGCACAGAAATGGACTGCAGTCTGAAACAGGAGTGGGTGCACACACCCCTGCCACTAAGAATTTACAGCCATGGGTACTCACCAGCATTTACAACTGCATTTGCCCCCTATTGATTAAGGCAGTTAATTCCAGTTAAGCATAGGTGCAAAGCCCATAGGAATAATTAACAGTACTTCTTTTGATTTGTGTCTAGGAAAATGGCAAAAACCTGTAGCACACTTGTTTGTATCTCCAATTTGTTTGATTGAAAGTAAACGTGTGGCTGTAGGTTAGAGACCCAAGGAGGGAGAGACGTTCATAGAATCCTGGGCCTATCAACAGGCGTCTATATATAAAAATCTATTTTAACAGAAAAGGAGAGAGGGACAAAAAGAGGAACCTCAAGATTTTTTTCTCTCATTCTAATCTATTATCTCCATAAATTATAATAAAATTAAATAGAAACAGTATACCTGTACTAAAACTAATGGCCACTCTTAGACCATGAACACTACATTAGCAAAACATAGGGGAATAATTCGGGAAACACAGAAAAGGGACACTTTGGGACCCAAGAAGTACTGTGAAATTGGTTAATCTTCTGGACACAGCAATATATGTAATAAGACAAAACTAGATATTCCACTCACACATATACTATGCATTTATAGTTTCTGAAAATGCTAACCACTTGCTAAACATTATCACTACTGCTAGGTCTATAAATGACACATAGGAAAAATTCTAATGCAGACCATCACAACAAACACAGACAGGACATCTTATAAAGTAGGATAAGTATTTCCGATGAGGACTCTATAACTAACTAATATGGATGGGATAAACCTCCCCATGATTTATAATAAAACGTGTCAAAGATGGTCAACATCAAATTAGCTAGTACAATAGTAGCTTTAAAATAGGATAGCAGAAAATAAGAGCTCAAAATGAGGGTTAAAACAGCATTGTAACTTTAACTGTTAACCACAATATATATTGTTAAGCTCAACAAGGGTATATAATGAACGTATAAGAAAAAGGGACAGCTTTGTATAATTAGTGGGTGCATAGATCCCCATAGTGACAGTCATTACTCTTATGAAGCGTTTACACTGAATTCGCTGACTCAAAAGAGCTAAGCCTCAATTATGGTAAGTAAATCGCAGGTGAAAATAAAATTATAGTACTGCACAGTTTTGTTAAGGCACCTGCCTACAACTATATGTGGAATGTGACTTATTACAATATTCTAGATATAGTGGGGCTAAGCTTAGTAGGTTCCCTAGTCAGCTAACAAATGGTACAAAGAACCAAAACAAACTAATCAGTATTAATATTTACAAATCTTGGATATCGAATAGCATAAGATAAGAGTGACTACCAAAGGCTTCTCACAATAATTATGGCCGTAGTTCTATAGTCTCCTAAAGATCATTCTCTTCTAGACCAGCATCTACGGCAGGAAAACCTAAGTTCTAGGAGGGAGACAGTCCAAATGTACACATAACTTCTATAACTTTCATGTCCCTCAAGGAGGTGTCCCACATAGCTCTACACTGATTGATTTTTCACTTGGAAGCAGCTTAGGCTATCAACAATGTCGGCTCTCTATAAAGCTGCTTATTGTGAGAAATGCCCCATAAATCAATTTCCATGATGCAGATAGCGAGCTGATTATGTAGTTTGTAATCTCTTGCGTCGGCTCTATTAGGGTGGTGTACCATTGGTGCACAGCATATGTATTCTGTTTCAAGTATGGTAGTCAGTACTGTAAAACCACCATGCATTGTAGAAGAGGAGTCATCAGACAGGTTAATCCCGGAATACCATGATTCTCCTCCTTCATTCTCACACAGGATTCCACTCCTTCAACCTTTTTACCTCCATTGGGACATGGTCTAAACCATCTCTTGCCTCATAAGTCAAAGGGGTCTCGCTAGCTCAACTTTCAGCTCCAATTTGAATGTAGGGGCCTAAGTGTAGCGCACGTTCACAGAACACTTCATAGCCGAAAATCTTAACCGTCCACACATCTTCTCCCCTAAAGAAGATAAATGCTGTACTAGCAGTCATTCCAATGACTTTAGGATCTGTTTTTCCATTGTTACTATAAAGTTAATATTACAGCATTGCTTATTAGTTATATAGCAGGCTCTCTATTGCTCCGATTTAAGTGTTGAGAGCTGGTCGCTATCTTTGAAATATAATAACTCAATGTTACAGTGAATTTCTTGTCCAATATTTACTTGAATAGCCAGAAACTCAAAGCTGCGTCTAAAATCTGTGCTCTGCAGTATAGGTAGTTACTATCAAACTACAATATCTCTCATCGAGAGGGGGGTAGGATAGAAGGTTGCCTGCTTGCTGTCTCTAAAGATCCGGGCCCCACCTGTTACTATACGCTGTCTGCGATGGTGCTGTGTATTGCTGCAACAAATATATTGTCCTGGCTGCAGAAAATGTTTAGCTGTCATGAAAGAAAATGTTTTTGATTTCTTATCCCTTTATTGTAAACAATTACAAAATCATATTTATATTCTCTGTATTATATGAAGTCTTTCATTATAATTCTTATTAATAATTGTTTGATTACATTCATAATTACTAATTCATCATACAACACTATTTGCATAGACTTTGAATTTCATCATAAATAAAATTGTGTACTTTGCGTCAGTTACTTAGTTCCAAACATCAATGTTATCAAAATGTTTTAACTACATTATAAAGTAATAATTTATGTATTAAAAATAGTAATCTTAGTAATGTGAAATATTATGTGACAATATTCTTACATTATTTATAAAAATGGGCAATTTTAAATCAAAGTAATTTTAAAATAGAAAAATAAATACTTATGTATGAAACATTTGTATAAATCTAAAAACATTATGCATTTTAATGAAACGTTTACATTAAATTGTTGTTTGATGTTCAAATTGAAAAATATATAACATTGTTAACTCATATGAAAATAAGTTAAATCAAGCTAGGGACTGGCAGTGTTTATTCTAATATAACAAAAAAAGGTTGTCACTTGCTCCATTATAAAAAAAACGGAACCTTTATTAATCACATTAAATTAATTTAGAAGCGTGGCCGTAGCGCATAAGGTATTTCAGTGTGCGGAATTATAGTTTCAGATCTTTCCTTGCCACCATCGTTTCAGCAAATACCAAGAATAGCCTATCTCTGAGCTCACAACTTGAGAGATCGTTTAGTAGACACAGATCCTATACAAAGCTACAAACATCATGGCTCAAGAGCAAGAAATTGGGATCATACAGGTGTGTCTCTTGTACCACCTGTAACTCAATGATCCCTGGTATCATATTTTGTCATCCTCATACAAATCAAAAATTCCAAATAAAACATCATCTTACATGCACCACAAAAGTACGGAGTGTACCTACTAAGCTGCCCATGTGGGTTATGTTATGTGGGCAAGACAGAGGATAACGCCAGAACAAGACTGGCGAATCAACGCTCATGGATCAGGATGGCATTAAGGACTGGCAAGAGTGAACTCCCAGTAGCTCGCCACTTCCTAAAACTGAAACATACAGTTACTGTTTTAGGAAGTGATTGATCATATCCCACCTCTGAGAAGAGGAGGTGACAGAAGAAATCTGCTTCTTCGATGTGAAACCAGATGGACCTATCGCCTTAGTACTGAATGCCCTCATAGAATGGCATTGTTTTTTTTGTAAGGAGAAACAAAAGTATAATTTTTGCTGAGAGTTCATGATCCTACATCAGATTAAATTGTGCACTTGTTGAGAGAATACAATCCATGAATAGTAAAGCACAAGTTGTATATTTAATTTTGAGAGTACATGATCCATTTCTATGTTATGGGTACAATGGTGCCCCAGGTACACACTTGTATTAGTATGATTCAACTAAGGCAGAAAGAGGTGATTGCAATAATATCCTTTAGACCTATTATTATTTAGACATGTGACATCTTGTATCCATTTGTTGCCAAGTTATCTAGCCTTTTTAGACCTATGCCTCTAGTTATTTCACATGCTTAATCACATCAATAGGTAAATCAATAGGTAATAAACATAAATCTAGAATCATAATCACCTAGTTCCGATTTGATATACATTATATATGTTTTAACCTCTTATGCCAAACAGTTATCTCTACTCTTAAATTCAATATCCAATATCCAATATGTAATCTCTCCCATTCTTGGCATATTGCAACGTTAAGGACTAGACACATTCTTGCAGAGTTTATATACACGTCAGTGTTGCATATTCATTACTGTTGTGTAGTGAGAGCTATCTATGCTGCAACGACTAGACGTAAATTGCAGCTATATATATATATATATATATATATATATATATATATATATATATATATATATATATATATATATGGCATGTTTAATGATCGAATGTCATAATATATTTGCTGCGTAATACACATGTCCACCTTCTAAGAGTAATAACAAGATAAGAAATGATGTCTGATTGGTCTAATAATATAGATAGAAAGAGTGATGCAGTTTGGCTTGAATTAGCCCATATATATGTAACAATCCCATACTAGTAACAATTATACAATATATTCCTCACAAATAATATAAACACACAATATAATGTTCACGGACAGCACATAAAGACAATAGATATTTGCAGATTCTAGTTGTCCTACACAGTATTGTCTCTGATTGCAAGCTGACAATGACAAACTGAAGCACAGTAAGTACACATGATCTCCCCTTATAGGTCGAGCGGTATGACGCTGTATAGGAAACCGTGGTAAAGTTGGTTTGATGTTCGATATTTTACAGATTTTCGAACATTCAAAGCTCAATAGCACCTCAACGATAAGAGCTAGAAACCTTGTGTTAGTCTAGTTATGAAAGAAAAAATGTGTACAACACTGCACAGGTCTTGTTTTCCCGACTCCGACCAAAAATAAACAATGGCACGAGATATTGTTCTCAATGTTATGGACAATATGTGCACAGCCAATGGATGTTGCAAGGGACCGTCAACAAATCACAGTACTACATTTTGGGCACTGTTTATAAATGCAAAAGCTCCCTGATCACATGACCTAGAAACCTCAAATCGATGTAGTATGTTTTAGAGATCTGGCCACACATTGCACAGCACTTAGTTTAGCAAAAAACTGATGCACATTTTATTAATAAGCTGATATAGGTGCTAAAAAGGCTTTGAAATTCAATAGCTTCAAGGTCACATGACCTAGGGTGTTCAAACCAGTACAGTATCCTTCAGATGGATGGGCCACACATTGCACAGCCTTTAGTTTTGAATAAAACTGATGCACATTTTTTTAATAAGCTGATATAGGTGCTAAAAAGGCTTTGAAATAAATAGCTTCAAGGTCACATGACCTAGGATGTTCAAATCAGTACAGTATCCTTCAGATGGATGGGCCACACATTGCACAGCCTTTAGTTTTGAATAAAACTGATGCACATTGTATTAATAAGCTGATATAGGTGCTAAAAAGACTTTGAAATTCAATAGCTTCAAAGTCACATGACCTAGATAGTTGTAATCAAAATTGTATCCTTCAGATGGATAGGACACACATTGCACAGCCTTTAGAATTACAAAAAACTGATGCATATTTTATTAAAGGGACATAATACTCATATGCTAAATCACTTGAAACTGGTGCAGTATAACTGTAAAAAGCTGACAGGAAAATATCACCTGAGCATCTCTATGTAAAAAATGAAGATATTTTACCTCACAATTTCCTCAGCTCAGCAGAGTAAGTTCTGTGTAAAAAGTTATACTCAGCTGCAGGTAAAAAAAAATAATGAAGAAATAAGCAGCAGCCAATCAGCATCAGCAGTGCTGAGGTCATGGACTCTTTTACTGTGATCTCATGAGATTTCACTTAACTCTCATGAGATTTCATAGCAAACTTCCTTTAAACTGAATAGGGAAATAAGATGAGAGTGCATGTAAGCTCGCCCCTTCCGCTGTCCCGGGACAGACATACTGATTTGCTGCTTAGAAATCCTTTACAATGGGATGTGGCTACTGAGGAACTTTTGAGGTAAAATATCTTTCTTTTTTACATAGAGATGTTCAGGTGATATTTTCTAGTCAGCTTTTCACAGCTATACTGCATCACTTTCAAGTGTTTAAACGTGTGGGTATCATGGCCCTTTATTAAGCTGATATAAGTGCTAAAAAGGCTTTGAAATTCATTAGCTTCAATGTCACATAACCTAGGTTGGTCAAATAAAAATTGTATCTTTCAGATGGATGGGACACAAATTGCACAGACTTTAGTTTTGAAAAAAAACTGATGCACATTTTATTAATAAGCTGATATAGGTGCTAAAAAGGCTTTGAAATTCAATAGCTTCAAGGTCACATGACCTAGGTTGGTCAAATCAAAATTGTATCTTTCAGATGGATGGGACACACATTGCAAAGCCTTTTGTTTTGGAAAAAAAATGATACACATTTTATTAACCCCTCAAGAACCAGACCATTTTTTAAATTCTTACCCTTAAGGACCAGGGCTTTTTTTTTTTTTTGTGTTAAGCTGTAATTTTCCTCTTACTCATTTAGTGTACCCACACAAATTATATATCGTTTTTCTCCCCATTAAATTGACTTTCTAAAGATACCATTATTTTCATCATATCTTATAATTTACTATAAAAAAATATATAAAATCTGAGGAAAAAGTTGAAAAGAAAACACACTAAAGGCAATAAGTACAAGTAACACTTTGATATTTCCGAACCATTTATTTAAAAAAATTAGCAATAGTTACATTGTAACACTGATATCTGTCAGGAATCCCTGAATAACCCTTGACATTTATATATATATATATATATATATATATATATATATATATGTTTTAGTAGACAACCCCAAGTATTGATCTAGGCCCATTTTGGTATATTTCATGCCACCATTTCACCGCCAAATGCGATCAAATTAAAAAAAATAGTCAACTTTTTCACAAACTTTAGGTTTCTCACTGAAATTCTTTACAAACAGCTTGTGCAATTATGGCACCAATGGTTGTAAATGCTTCTCTGTGATCCCCTTTGTTCAGAAATAGCAGACATATATGGCTTTGGCATTGATTTTTGGTAATTAGAAGGCCGCTAATTTCCGCTGCGCACCACACTTGTATTAAGCCCAGCAGTGAAGGGGTTAATCAGGTAGCTTGTAGGGTTAATTTTAGCTTTAGTGTAGAGATCAGCCTCCCACGTGACACATCCCACCCCTGATCCGTCCCTGACCCCTCTCAAACAGCTCCCTTCCCTCCCCCACCCCACAATTGTCACCTCTTAAGTGCTGGCAGAAAGTCTGCCAGTATAAAAATAAAGGTGTTTTTTTTAAATATATTTTATAAGAAGCGTAGGATCCCCCATTACCCCCCAACCTCCCTGACTCCCCCCCCAAACAGCTCTCTAAGCCTCCCCCCCCTTTGACCTAATGGCCGCCATCTTAGGTACTGGCAGCTGTCTGCCAGTACCCAGGTTAATAACAAATTTGCCTTGTTTTTTACAAAAAATATAACACCCCTATTTTCTGTAGTGTAGCTTTCCCCCCTCAATACCCTAACCCCCCCACCCCCCTTCCCAGATCCCTTTCCAAAAATGTTTTCCCTCTCCCTCCGGCTGAACAATTGAATTTGATAAGCGTGCATGTGTGCTCCCGAGCCCCGCCCCCACCTCCTTGTACGCTCACGGACAGGATCCGGAACTCGCACCAGGGATGGTCCGACCCACCCACCTCCCTGCTATGGCTCCAACCCACCAACGATCAGCACCACCGATGTCCGATGCAGAGAGGGCCACAGAGTGGCCCTCTCTGCATTGGTAACTCTGCAAATCTTTTTCTGCAGTGCCCCACATGTGGGGCAGGCAGAAAAAGTGCAATCTCGCTGTTTTTAGCGAGATCGCGGCAGAGAGAAGCCCAGGACTGCAGCAACGTACTTAAGGGTATAACGACCATCGTCTTACAGGGTACGCCACTGGTAGTTAAGTGTTTAATAAGCTGATATAGGTGCTAAAAAGGCTTTGAGAATCAACAGCTTCAAAGTCACATGACCTTGGTTGGTCAAATAACAATTCGGTCCTTTAGAGGGATGGTCCACACATTGCACAGACTTTAGTTTTGCAAAACACTAATGCACATTTTATTACCAAGCTGATATAGGTGCTAAAAAGGCTTTGAAATTCAATAGCTTCACGGTAACATGACCTAGGTTGGTCAAATATTAATTTGATTCTTTAGAGGGATGGGCCACACGTTGTACAACTTTTAGTTTAGCCGAAAACTGATGCACATTTTATTAATAAGCTGATATAAGTGCTAAAAGGCCTTTGAAATTCAATAGCTTCATGGTCAAATGACCTAGGTTAGTCAAATAACAATTTAATCCTTTAGAGGGATGGGCCACACATTGCACAACTTTTAATTTAGCAAAAAACTGATGCACATTTAATTAATAAGCTGATATAGGTGCAAAAAGGCTTTCAAATTCAATAGCTTCATGATCACATGACCTAGATAGTTCAAATCAAAATTGTATCTTTCAGATGGATGGGACACACATTGCACAGACTTTAGTTTTGAAAAAAACTCATGCACATTTTATTAATAAGCTGATATAGGTGCTAGAAGGCTTAGAAATTCAATAGCTTCAAGGTCACATGACCTAGGTTGGTCAAATAACACTTTTGCCTTTTAGAGGAATTGTCCACACATTGCACAGCATTTAGTTAAAAAACTGATGCACGTTTTATTAATAAGCTGATATAGGTGCTAAAAAGGCTTTGAAATTCAGTAGCTTCATGATCACATGACCTAGGTTGGTCCAATCAGTACAGTATCCTTCAGATGGATGGGCCACACATTGCACAGCCTTTAGTTTTGAATAAAACTGATGCACATTGTATTATTAAGCTGATATAGGTGCTAAAACGCTCTGAAATTTAATAGCTTCTTGTTCACATGACCTAGGTTGGTCAAATCCATGAAGTATTCTTCAGATGGATGGGCCACACTGCACAGCCTTTA
Source organism: Bombina bombina (assembly GCF_027579735.1). Lineage (NCBI taxonomy): Eukaryota > Metazoa > Chordata > Amphibia > Anura > Bombinatoridae > Bombina > Bombina bombina. The sequence goes on along the minus strand of NC_069505.1, from coordinate 268,562,901 downwards.
GAGTTGCAAAAAGCTGATACACATTTTATTAATAAGCAGATATAGGTGCTAAAAAGGCTTTGAAATTCAATAGCTTCAAAGTCACATGACCTAGGTTAGTCAAATAACAATGTGGTCCTTTAGAGGGATGGGCCACACATTGCACAGCCTTTAGAGTTGCAAAAAACTGATACACATTTTATTAATAAGCAGATATAGGTGCTAACAATGCTTCAAAGTCACATGACCTAGGTTAGTCAAATAACAATTTTGTCCTTTAGAGGGATGGGCCACACATTGCACAGCCTTTAGTTTTTCAACAAAATGATGCACATTTTATTACCAAGTTGATATAGGTGCTAAAAAGGCTTTGAAATTTAATAGCTTCATGGTCACATGACCTAGGTTGGTCCAATCAGTACAGTATCCTTCAGATGGATGTGCCACACATTGCACAGGCTTTAGTTTTGAATAAAACTGATGCACATTGTATTAATAAGCTGATATAGGTGCTAAAAAGGCTTTGAAAAGCAATAGCTTCAAAGTCACATGACCTAGGTTAGTCAAATAACAATTTGGTCCTTTAGAGGAATGGGCCACACATTGCACAGCCTTTAGAGTTGCAAAAAACTGATACACATTTTATTAATAAGCAGATATAGGTGCTAAAAATGCTTTGAAATTCAATAGCTTCAAAGTCACATGACCTAGATAGTTCTAATTAAAATTGTATCTTTCTGATGGATGAGACACACATTGCACAGCCTTTAGTTTTTAAAGAAACTGATACACATTTTTTTAATAAGCTGTATAGGTGCTAAAAAGGCTTTCAAATGGTTACATGACCTAGGTTGGTCAAATCAATGTAGTATTCTGAGGGATGGGCCACACATTGCACAGCCTTTAGAGTTGCAAAAACTGATTCACATTTTATTAATAAGCAGATATAGGTGCTAAAAAGGCTTTGAAATTTAATAGCTTCATGGTCACATGACCTAGGTTGGTCCAATCAGTACAGTATCCTTCAGATGGATGTGCCACACATTGCACAGCCTTTAGTTCTGAATAAAACTGATGCACATTGTATTAATAAGCTGATAAAGGTGCTAAAAAGGCTTTGAAATGCAATAGCTTCAAAGTCACATGACCTAAATAGTTCTAATCAAAATTGTATCTTTCTGATGGATGAGACACACATTGCACAGCCTTTAGTTTTTAAAGAAACTGATGCACATTTTTTTAATAAGCTGTATAGGTGCTAAAAAGGCTTTCAAATTCAATAGCTGCATGGTTACATGACCTAGGTTGGTCAAATCAATGTAGTATTCTTCTGAGGGATGGGCCACACATTGCACAGCCTTTAGAGTTGCAAAAACTGATGCACATTTTATTAATAAGCTAATATAGGTGCTAAAAAGGCTTTGAAATTCAATAGCTTCAAACTCACATGACCTAGGTTAGTCAAATAACAATTTGGTCCTTTAGAGGGATGGGCCACACATTGCACAGCCTTTAGAGATGCACAAAACTGATGCACATTTTATTACCAAGCTGATATAGGTGCTAAAAAGGCTTTGAAATTCAATAGCTTCAAGGTCACATGACCTAGGTTGGTCCAATAAGTACAGTATCCTTCACATGGATGGGCCACACATTGCACAGCCTTTAGTTTTGAATAAAACTGATGCACATTTTATTAATAAGCTGATATAGGTGCTAAAAAGGCTTTGAAATTCAATAGCTTCATGGTCACATGACCTAGGTTGGTCAAATCAATGTAGTATTCTTCTGAGGGATGGGCCCCACATTGCACAGCCTTTAGAGTTGCAAGAAACTGATAGACATTTTATTAATAAGCAGATATAGGTGCTATAAAGGCTTTGTTCTATTTAAAATAAATACAAACTTACCTGTAAAATAAAACCAAAGCTAGATTTAATATAACTAATAGTTATAGTGTAGCTAGCTTAGGTTTTATTTTTATTTTACAGGTAAGTTTGTATTTATTTTAAATAGGTACACTAGCTAGTAAATAATTATTAAGTATTTACTAACTAACTAGCTAAAATAAATACAAACGTACCTGTAAAATAAAACCTAAGCTAACTTATAGTAAAACATACATTTGCACAAAACAAAAAACACTAAATTACAAAAAATAACAAAAGAAATTATCAAAAATAAAAAAGAATTAGAACTAATCTAATACCCTATCAAAATAAAAAAGCCCACCTAAAACACAAAAAACAAAGGGCTTTTGGTAGGGCATTGCCCTAAGTAAAACAGCTCTATTACCTGTAAAGAAAATACAAAGACCCCCACCAACAGTAAAACCCACCACCCAACCAACCCCCGAAAATAAAATAACTAAATAAAAAAACAAAGTTAACCATTGCCCTGAAAAGGGCATTGCCCTTAAAAGGGAATTTAGCTCTAATGCATTGCCCTGGAAAGGGCATTTAGCTCTATTTAGGAAGCCCAAACCCTAAACTAAAAATTAAACCCGCCCAAAAAAACATTAAAATAAGTAAAGTCTGTGCAATGTGTGTCCCATCCATCTGAAAGATACAATTTTGATTTGACCAACCTAGGTCATGTGACCATGAAGCTATTGAATTTCAAAGCCTTTTTAGCACCTATATCAGCTTTTTAATACAATGTGCATCAGTTTTTTTGTAATTCTAAAGGCTGTGCAATGTGTGTCCCATCCATCTGAAAGATACAATTTTACAATTAGAACTATCTAGGTCATGTGACTTTGAAGCTATTGAATTTCAAAGCCTTTTTAGCACCTATATCAGCTTATTAATAAAATGTGCATCAGTTTTATTCAAAACTAAAGGCTGTGCAATGTGTGGCTCATCCATCTGAAGGATACTGTACTGATTTGAACATCCTAGGTCATGTGACTTTGAAGCTATTGAATTTCAAAGCCCTTTTAGCACCTATATCAGCTTATTAATAAAATGTGCATCAGTTTTATTTAAAACTAAAGACTGTGCAATGTGTGGCCCATCCATCTGAAGGATACTGTACTGATTTGAACATCCTAGGTCATGTGACCTTGAAGCTATTGAATTTCAAAGCCTTTTTAGCACCTATATCAGCTTATTAAAAAAATGTGCATCAGTTTTATTCAAAACTGAAGGTTGTGCAATGTGTGGCCCATCTGTCTGAAGGATACTGTACTAGTTTGAATATCTTAGGTCATGTGACCTTGAAGCTATTGAATTTCAAAGCCTTTTTAGCACCTATATCAGCTTTTTAAAAAATGTGCATCAGTTTTATTCAAAACTAAAGGCTGTGCAATGTGTGGCCCATCCATCTGAAGGATACTGTACTGATTTGAACATCCTAGGTCATGTGACCTTGAAGCTATTGAATTTCAAAGCCTTTTTAGCACCTATATCAGCTTATTAAAAAAATGTGCATCAGTTTTAATCAAAACTAAAGGTTGTGCAATGTGTGGCCCATCCGTCTGAAGGATACTGTACTAGTTTGAACATCCTAGGTCATGTGACCTTGAAGCTATTGAATTTCAAAGCCTTTTTAGCACCTATATCAGCTTTTTAAAAAAATGTGCATCAGTTTTATTAAAAACTAAAGCCTGTGCAATGTGTGGCCCATCTATCTGAAGGATACTGTACTATTGAATTTCAAAGCCTTTTTAGCATCTATATCAGCTTGGTAATACAATGTGCATCAGTTTTTTGCAAAACTAAAGGCTGTCCAATGTGTGGCCCATCCCTCTCTAAAGGACCAAATTGTTATTTGACTAACCTAGGTCATGTGACTTTGAAGCTATTGAATTTCAAAGCCTTTTTAGCACCTATATCTGCTTATTAATAAAATGTATATCAGTTTTTTGAAACTCTAAAGGCTGTGCAATGTGTGGCCCATCCCTCAGAAGAATGCTACAATGATTTCACCAACCTAGGTCATGTGACCATTAACCTTATGAATTCCAAAGCCTTTTTAGCACCTATATCAGCTTAATAAAATGTGCAGCAGTTTTTTTCAAAACTAAAGTCTGTGCAATGTGTGTCCCATCCATCTGAAAGATACAATTTTAATTTGAACTATCTAGGTCATGTGACTTTGAAGCTAATGAATTTCAAAGCCTTTTTAGCACCTATATCAGCTTATTAATAAAATGTGCATCAGTTTTTTGTAATTCTAAAGGCTGTGCAATGTGTGGCCCATCCATCTGAAGGATACAATTTTGATTAGAACTATCTAGGTCATGTGACTTTGAAGCTATTGAATTTCAAAGCCTTTTTAGCACCTATATCAGCTTTAGTGATGTCGCGAATAGTTCGCCGGCGAATAGTTCCCGGCAAACATATGCTATGTTCGGTCCGCCCCCTATTCGTCATCATTGAGTAAACTTTGACCCTGTACCTCACAGTCAGCAGACACATTCCAGCCAATCAGCAGCAGACCCTCCCTCCCAGACCCTCCCACCTCCTGGACAGCATCTATTTTAGATTCATTCGGAAGCTGCATTCTTAGTGAGAGGAGGGACAGTGTAGCTGCTGCTGATTTAATAGGGAAATCGATAGCTAGGCTAGTGTATTCAGTGTCCACTACAGTCCTGAGGGACTCATCTGATCTCTGCTGTAAGGACAGCACCCCAAAAAACCCTTTTTAGGGCTAGAACATCAGTCTGCTTTTTTTTTTTTTCCTGTGTAATCTAATTGCAGTTGCCTGCCTGCCAGCGTGTGTGTCAGGCTCACAGCGTATACTGTGCCCACTTGCCCAGTGCCACCACTCATATCTGGTGTAACAGTAGTGTACATTTAAAAAAACAACACTTTTTTGACTGTGAAATAATAGCAGTCAGTTTCCTTCACACGTGTGCGTTTCAGTGCCTGCCAGGGCACAGTCTCACCCCAGTGCAACTCATATCTGGTGTAACAGTAGTGTACATTAACCCCTTAATGACCACAGCACTTTTCCATTTTCTGTCCGTTTGGGACCAGGGCTATTTTTACATTTATGCGGTATTTGTGTTTAGCTGTAATTTTCCTCTTACTCGTTTACTGTACCCACACATATTATATACCATTTTTAAATGGACTTTCTAAAGATACCATTATTTTCATCATATCCTATAATTTACTATAAAAAAATTATAAAATATGAGAAAAAAATGGAAAAAAACACACTTTTTCTAACTTGACCCACAAAATCTGTTACTCATCTAAAACCACCAAAAAACACCCATGCTAAATAGTTTCTAAATTTTGTCCTGAGTTTAGAAATACCCAATGTTTACATGTTCTTTGCTTTTTTTGCAAGTTATAGGGCCATAAATACAAGTAGCACTTTGCTATTTCCAAACCATTTTTTTTTTCAAAATTAGCGCTAGTTACATTGGAACACTGATATCTGTCAGGAATCCCTGAATAGCCATTGACATGTATATATTTTTTTAGAAGACATCCCAAAGTATTAATCTAGGCCCATTTTGGTATATTTCATGCCACCATTTCACCACCAAATGCGATCAAATAAAAAAAATTGTTCACTTTTTCACAAATTTTTTCACAAACTTTAGGTTTCTCACTGAAATTATTTACAAATAGCTTGTGCAATTATGGCATAAATGGTTGTACATTTTTCTCTGGGATCCCCTTTGTTCAGAAATAGCAGACATATATGGCTTTGACGTTGCTTTTTGATAATTAGAAGGCCGCTAAATGCCACTGCGCACCACACGTGTATTATGTCCAGCAGTGAAGGGGTTAATTAGGGAGCATGTAGGGAGCTTTTTGGGGTAATTTTAGCTTTAGTGTAGTGTAGTAGACAACCCAAAATATTGATCTAGGCCCATCTTGGTATATTTCATGCCACCATTTCACCGCCAAATGCGATCAAATAAAAAAAAACGTTACATTTTTCCAAATTTTAGGTTTCTCACTGAAATAATTTACAAACATTTTGTGCAATTATGGCACAAATGGTTGTAAATGCTTCTCTGGGATCACCTTTTTTCAGAAATAGCAGACATATATGGCTTTGGCATTGCTTTTTGGTAATTAGAAGGCCGCTAAATGCCGCTGCGCACCACACGTGTATTATGCTCAGCAGTGCAGGGGTTAATTAGGGAGCTTGTAGGGTTAATTTTAGCTTTAGTGTAGTGTAGTAGACAACCCCAAGTATTGATCTAGGCCCATTTTGGTATATTTCATGCCACCATTTCACCGCCAAATGCGAACAAATTAAAAAGTCAACTTTTTCACAAACTTTAGGTTTCTCACTGAAATTATTTACAAACAGCTTGTGCAATTATGGCACAAATGGTTGTAAATGCTTCTCTGGGATCCCCTTTGTTCAGAAATAGCAGACATATATGGCTTTGGCGTTGCTTTTTGGTAGTTAGAAGGCCACTAAATGCAACTGCGCACAACACATGAATTATGCCCAGCAGTGAAGGGGTTAATTAGGTAGCTTGTAGGGAGCTTGCAGGGTTAATTTTAGCTTTAGTGTAGAGATCAGCTTCCCACCAGACACATCAGACCCCCTGATCCCTCCCAAAGAGCTCTCTTCCCTCCCCCACCCCCCAATTGTCCCCGCCATCTTAAGTACTGGCAGAAAGTCTGCCAGTACTAAAATAAAAGGTATCTTTTTTTTATATATATTTTCTTAGCATATTTACATATGCTGTTGTGTAGGATCCCCCCCTTAGCCCCCAACCTCCCTGATCCCCCCCAAAACAGCTTCCTAACCCTCCCCCTCTGCCTTATCGTGGGCCATATTGGGTACTGGCAGCTGTCTGCCAGTACCCAGTTTGCAAATAAAATGTTTTTTTTTTTTATTTCATTTTTCTGTAGTGTAGCTCCCCCCCCCAAGACCAATCCCCCACCCGCTCCCAGATGACTTAGATTTCCAAGTACTAAATATTTTGCACCCCTTTCTCCCACTTATAAAAACATTTTTTCTGTAGTGTAGCGGTTCCCACCCGCTCCCTCCCCGTGCACGCACTCGCCTCCTCCCGTGCACGCGTGCGCGCCCCCAGCGATCCCGCCCCCGATCCCGCCCCCCTCTCTGACAAGGACCGCATCGATGGCCGCCCACCCGCCTCTCACTTCAGCTCCCACCCACCAACGAATGCGGCCATCGATGCCCGGTGCAGAGAGGGCCACAGAGTGGCTCTCTCTGCACCGGAGGGGTAAAATTTGTTATTGCAGGATGCCTCGATATCGAGGCATCCTGCAATAACCGGAAAGCATCTGGAAGCGATCAGGATCGCTTCCAGCTGCTTTCCAAACTGAGGACGTACGCCATACGTCCTCAGGCATTAACTGTATTTTTTCTGAGGACGTATGGCGTACGTCCTCTGTCATTAAGGGGTTAAAAAAAAACTAGAAATGTGACTGTGAAATAATAGCAGTCAGTTTCCTTCACACGTGTGCGTTTCAGGGCCTGCCAGGGCACAGTGTCACACCAGTGCAACTCATATCTGGTGTAACAGTAGTGTACATTTAAAAAAAACAACACTTTTTTGACAGTGAAATAATAGCAGTCAGTTTCCTTCACACGTGTGCGTTTCATGGCCTGCCAGGGCACAGTGTCACACCAGTGCAACTCATATCTGGTGTAACAGTAGTGTACATTTAAAAATAAACTAGAAATTTGACTGTGAAATAATAGCAGTCAGTTTCCTTCACATGTGAGCGTTTCAAGGCCTGCCAGGGCACAGTGTCCCACCAGTGCAACTCATATCTGGTGTAACAGTAGTGTACATTAAAAAAAATTAGAAATTTGACTGTGAAATAATAGCAGTCAGTTTCCTTCACACGTGTGCGTTTCAGGGCCTGCCAGGGCACAGTGTCACACCAGTGCAACTCATATCTGGTGTAACAGTAGTGTACATTTAAAAACAAAAATACAATTTTGACTGTAATAGATTGAATAGCAGTTAGTTGTCTGCAAGCGTGTGTGTCAGGCCTACAGCGTCTACTCTGCCAACTTCTGCCAGTGCACAGTGCCACTCATATCTGTTGTCACAGTAGCTTGCACGCATAGTACCACTAATCAGAAAAAAAATGACAGGCAGAGGCAGGCCACCCCACAGTGGCCGTCGTGGTCGTGGTGCTGTGATTCCCTTTGGCCCTAGAATAATGCCCAGTGTTCAGAGGCCACGTACCCTGAACTCGAAAAGTTCTGAGGACATAGTTGACTGGCTAACACAGGACACCCAATCTTCTACAGCTTCCGCTCGGAACCTTGACGCACCATCCTCCTCCAGCTTAGCTTCGGGCACCTCTCAAGTTACCACTCGTCCGCCTGCCGCCACCACCAACACTAGCACCACAGCCGCTTCACTTGATCTGTCAGAGGAGTTATTTACACATCAGTTGGAAGAAATGAGTGATGCGCAACCATTATTGCCAGAGGATGTAGATAACAGGGATATGTCTCAGTCAGGCAGCATTACACACATGGACATACGGTGTGATGATGATGATGTTGTACCCGCTGCTGCTTCCTTTGCTAAGTTGTCAGATACAAGTGAAGTGGTTGATGATGACGATGCGTCCGTGGATGTCATGTGGGTGCCCGCTAGAAGAGAAGAAGAACAGGGGGAAAGTTCAGATGTGGAGACAGAGAGGAGGAGGAGACAAGTTGGAAGCAGGGGGAGGTCGTCGCAAGGAGCTAGTGGCACAGTCAGACAGCATGCATCGGCACCCGGGGTCAGCCAGACAGCACGCCAATCAACGCATGCTGTTGCCACCACCAGAATGCCGTCATTGCAGAGCTCAGGTCCAACCTTGTGCAAATGGGGAGTTTGCGGTTGTGCAAATGGACTGTTTGCGGTTGTTTGCGGTGTTAAATGGGGAGTTTGGTCTGTCACTGTGAAGCGGGCGTAACCCTTACACTACCTGATCGATACAACATCATACCTGATGTTTTAAAGCACGTTATTCCAAACAATTTAGGAATGTTAGGTGATTTATGCCCTTTATGGATTAAAACCAGACTCTGCCTCAACTATGTAATTTTCCATGGGAGTTTTGCCATGGATCCCCCTCCGGCATGCCACAGTCCAGGTGTTAGTCCCCTTGAAACAACTTTTCCATCACTATTGTGGCCAGAAAGAGTCCCTGTGGGTTTTAAAATTCGCCTGCCTATTGAAGTCTATGGTGGTTCGCCCGGTTCGCCGGTTCGCGAACATTTGCGGAAGTTCGCGTTCGCCATTCGCGAACTTAAAATTTTAGGTTCGCGACATCACTAATCAGCTTATTAATAAAATGTGCATCAGTTTTATTCAAGACTAAAGGCTGTGCAATGTATGGCCCATCCATCTGAAGGATACTGTACTGATTTGAATATCCTAGGTCATGTGACCTTGAAGCTATTGAATTTCAAAGCCTTTTTTAGCACCTATATCAGCTTATTAATAAAATGTGCATCAGTTTTTTGCTAAACTAAGTGCTGTGCAATGTGTGGCCAGATCTCTAAAACATACTACATTGATTTGAAAATAAGTAAAGTCTGTGCAATGTGTGTCCCATCCATCTGAAAGATACAATTTTGATTTGACCAACCTAGGTCATGTGACCATGAAGCTATTGAATTTCAAAGCCTTTTTAGCACCTATATCAGCTTTTTAATACAATGTGCATCAGTTTTTTTGTAATTCTAAAGGCTGTGCAATGTGTGTCCCATCCATCTGAAAGATACAATTTTACAATTAGAACTATCTAGGTCATGTGACTTTGAAGCTATTGAATTTCAAAGCCTTTTTAGCACCTATATCAGCTTATTAATAAAATGTGCATCAGTTTTATTCAAAACTAAAGGCTGTGCAATGTGTGGCTCATCCATCTGAAGGATACTGTACTGATTTGAACATCCTAGGTCATGTGACCTTGAAGCTATTGAATTTCAAAGCCCTTTTAGCACCTATATCAGCTTATTAATAAAATGTGCATCAGTTTTATTTAAAACTAAAGACTGTGCAATGTGTGGCCCATCCATCTGAAGGATACTGTACTGATTTGAACATCCTAGGTCATGTGACCTTGAAGCTATTGAATTTCAAAGCCTTTTTTAGCACCTATATCAGCTTATTAATAAAATGTGCATCAGTTTTTTGCTAAACTAAGTGCTGTGCAATGTGTGGCCAGATCTCTAAAACATACTACATTGATTTGAAGTTTCTAGGTCATGTGATCAGGGAGCTTTTAAATTTATAAATTGTGCCCAAAATGCAGTGATGCGCTTTGTTGATGGTCCCTTGCAACGTCCATTGGCTGTGCACATATTGTCCACAACCTTGAGAACAATATCTCGTGCCATTGTTTATTTTTGGTCGGAGTCGGGAAAACAAGACCTGTGCAGTGTTGTACATATATTTTCTTTCATAACTAGACTAACACGAGGTTTCTAGCTCTTATCGTTGAGGTGCTATTGAATTTTGAATGTTCGAAAATCTGTCAAATATCGAACATCATACCAACTTTACCACAGTGTATAGGAAGTGGGCATTGACATTGAATGTAAACATGAACTGCACACGGAGGTATGAGTTAGTGTTCATTTAAGCAGATTTCTGAGCCTTAGTAGTGCTTTCGTTTTATTAGACGTCTCATAAGGTGAATTACGGATAACATTATGATCTGCAGCGCTGTTGTGAAATAAGGCAATGGTTTCAAATATCACATCCTTTACTAAAATGGGACTAGCGGATATAGAGAGACATATAGGTCTGCATGGCATTGTGGATTGTATAGCATTTTACAGTGTTCCATTCTTATCTTTATTTATAGCACAGATTACACTTTACTGTATATATAACAGGTGTTTCACGTAGCAATATTGATTCATTAGACCATTCCATGATCCACATTATATGATCATTGTACAATTTTTCACTTGTTTGATTGTCACTATAGCAACATTGATGGTGTCATTTCCTGGGGGTGGGGTCTTTTACCCATTAAAAGTTTGGTTTGTTTGCTGCTGCTGTTGTCTAAGGAAGGGGGAGTGTTTTGATCCCCGAAACATCACTTATCAATAAAGTACTCACTTTATGTAAGCCCAGCGAGTGCGGACTCTTCGTTATGATATTTTTATTTATATATATATATATATATTCCTGTACTGCAGTTGTGGTGTTTTTGTTACTGTACAAGTGTTCGCACAGCACTTACTGAGGGTATTATGTTACAGTTTGGTCCAAATACAGTACTGTATGTATACAGGTACAGTAGTCACAGTTTAGCTCTTCCCTGCACTGTATGAGATGTGTACGATCAAAAAAAAGAGCTCCCGCGTTTTGGGGTATAAAAAATAAAATCCTTTAAACATTATTGCAGTATGTTAAAACAAGAAAGAATCACAACAGAACAGTACTTCATTGTAACCTGCAAATGCTGCATATAAAATAGCTGGTTTAGGCAACTTGCACCATTATGAAAACAAGTTACCGGACAGATGTCTATAATTAATGAACGATAATATTTTCTTTCTGTCACTAGATGGCACTAGCAACCCATAGTAGTTACCAATTGTGACTGAAGCTGTGGTTTAAAAACCTTAACAGACCTTGATTATAACATTTCCAAACCTTAGCGCAGCTGATTAATTAGTGGTTATGTAATTTTAACTGAAAAAGAAAAAAACAACTCTTCTCATGTAACAATATCCTCCAATTCTAGCTCTGTTAGGGTTCCCTGAGGACAGATGTGATAACCAAAACTATATGTTTGATTCATTATGTTTCTTTACTTGCAAAAACCTTAATTAACCAACCATAAATATAAATGCTGTCTATTCAGGAGAGCATTTTAATTAAATGCACACACAGCATCCTCAACAATTGCTGTAGCAGTAAATCATACCTCCCAATTTTCTTGCAGTCTTCCCTTTTGCTCTCCTCCTGTGAGAAGCTTAAAGGGACAGTCAAGTCCAAAAAAAACTTTCATGTTTTAAATAGGGCATGCAATTTTAAACAACTTCCCAATTTACTTTTATCACCAATTTTGCTTTGTTCTCTTGGTATTCTTAGTTGAAAGCTAAAAGGAGGTTCATATGCTAATTTCTTAGACCTTGAAGACTGCCTCTAATCTGAATACATTTTGACCACTAGAGGGCATTAGTTCACATGTTTCATATAGATAACATTGAGCTCATGCACGTAAAGTGACCTAGGACTGAGCACTGATTGGCTAAACTGCATGTCTGTCAAAAGAACTGAAACAAGGGGGCAGTTTGCAGAGGCTTAGCTACAAGATAATCACAGACGTAAAACGTGTATTATTATAACTGTGTTGGTTATGCAAAATTGGGAAATGGGTAATAAAGGGATTATCTTTCTTTTTAAGCAACAAAAATTCTGGTGTTGACTGTCCCTTTAACCCATCTCTAAACTTCATCAACACTACCCTGGTTCACCCTCAGACTTCCATGTTTTATTTCTAGAATGGTGAGAAGTTTGGTAAATATATCCTATTATTTTAAAGAGAAACTTAAAGGGACACTGAACCCAAATTTTTTCTTTTGTGATTCAGAAAGAGCATGAAATTTTAAGCAACTTTCTAATTTACTCCTATTATCACATTTTCTTCATTCTCTGTGTATCTTTATTTGAAATGCAAGAATGTAAGTTTAGATGATGGCCTATTTATGGTGAACCACCTTGGTTGTCCTTGCTGATTGGTGAATAAATTCATCCACCAATAAAATGTGCTGTCCAGAGTCCTGAACAAAAAAAACTTAGAAGATATCAAGGGAACAAATAAAAATTGAAATTAGAAAGTTGCTTAAAATTGCTGCTCTATCTGAATCGCAAAAGAAAAAAAATTGGGTTCAGTGTCCCTTTAAAGGGTCTTAAAGTTAATTTATATATGTATAATATATGCAAAGTAGTTAAACACAAAGCTGAAGTGAGGTCAAGAGTAGCAATGCCTTACTGGGATCTAGCAGGACACATCTGGTGAGTCAATGACAAGAGGCAGATGTGTGTAGCCATCATTCACCAGTAGTGCATAGCTGCTCCTGAGCCAACCTAGGTATGCTTTTCAACAAAGGATACCAAGAGTAAGTTTAATTACAGAAATAACGTGAAAAGTAACCTAAATTTCCATGTTCTGTCTGAATCATGAAAGTTTAATTTTGAATTTTGTGTCCCTTTAAAATGTCATATTTCCAGATGTGCATTATTTTGCAGTCATTTGGCACAACCCTTAAAAAATATTTTTTGGGTATTGTTTATCTTATCCCCATTGCGGTGTCTTATTCCGAATGGATATAAATGAGCTCTTGCACATATGGACCAGTCACAGTGAAATGTTTAGGAGACTTGTGGTTCTGAATTTCACACAATGTCAGGATTTAAATGACAGGTAACATTAGCACAATAAAATGTTTTCACTGTGTATAATTCCGATTATCCTAGTAGTCGCGAACCTTGAAGGTATAATCTAGATTTTATTAAAGACAAAGACGAGTATTTTATGCATAACTCTTTCTTTACTACTCAATGCAGCCTTTTAAAGAACAATAACATTGATAAGATAAATAACATGCACATAATAAGAATCTAACAGAAGCTTATTATAGTGAGAAAAAACAACCAATCAGCACAGAGAATAGCCTATAAACAGAGCACCCAGTTAACACTCTTCCTCTTTCTAATTGATGCTCAAAAGGAATAAGATATTAAACGTCATGAAAAGTCCAAAAAGTCCAAAACAACAAAGGGTAGAAAACGCCAACTTCCTGTAGAATTGATGGATGGAACTCCATGACATGTTGAGCTTGATAGAAGGCAAACTGGATGTCCAGAATTCAGTGGATGGATGATGAGACCTCATAGTTGAAGGAAAGAATCCAGAAGATGAAGATGGATTATAATTACATGGATACTGTTAAAAAATAAAAATTGTTAATAACATATAATAATATATATCAGGGTGGGAAAAACATAATTATCTATTTGAGGAGGGAAAATACTCGTCTCTGTGTCTTTAATAAAATCTAGATTATACCTTCAAAGACTAGGATAATCAAAATTTTATTACAAGACCAGAGACTCCTATTTTATGCAAGTTTAAAGTAAATTAGGAGAGTAAATTAAGCGAGGCATGTTGAATGGGTCTGAAGTAAAATTGTTTAAAAATGGAATCAGAAGACCAATCTGCAGCATTTAAAATTTGTTGGAGAGGAGCCGCTTTTAAAAAGGTCTTTGAAGCAGCAGAACCTCTGACGGAATGAGCTGTGAAAGAAATGTTGATACCAGCCTCTTTCATGACCCATTTAACCCACCTAGCAATAGAGGTAGAAGTGATAGGAGCATGGGGAGGGACAAAAGAAATAAGTAATTGATTATAATTAATTTTCCTAAATATCAAGGTTCTAGATTCATATGACTTTAAGCATTCAACCACACACAGGGAAGGTTCGGAAGGAAGGTAAGGATAGAAGATGGAAGTAGATAAAGTTTTTGTTCTGTGAGCAAGAAAAAAGGTGACTCCTTCAGGAGAGAAACGTTTAGAATTCCAATCCAAGGCTTTCACATCAGATACTCTTCTGAAAGAAATAAGACAGAGTAGGGTAGCAAGTTTAGCGGAAAGTTGTTTTAGAGACAACAAGTTGTTAGCTGGCCAAGATTTAAAAAGAGCGAAAATTAAATCTACATCCCAAAAGAATTCATGTTTGGGAACAGGAGGGCGCTTTAATCTAATGGCTTTAAGAACTCTACAGACTAAGGGATGTTTACCAATAGGTAGATTATTGATTAAGTTATATCTGGCTGAAATAGCTGATCTATGGACATTAATCGTTCTGTATGCTAGGCCTGAGTCAAAAAGATGAGACAGGTAGTTAATGATCTCGGTTAAATCCGAAGAAACGGGATCCAAATCCCTTCGCAAGCACCAGCTAGACCATTTTGACCATGCAGCAAAATAGCATCTGCGGGTACCTGGGGACCAAGAATCTTGAATGAGGGATCTAGCTCCCTCCGAAAGGCCTCGGAGGGACCAGGGTCCCCTGAAATTGTCCATGCTATCAGAAGAAGAGAGCCTTGGAGAATTAGACTGTGATATTCGCCCTCCGGGTTGACTAACAGGTGAGGAAGTGGAGGAAAAAGAATTGGACGATTGATGGACATCTCCAGAAGGGAGGGATTCCAAGATTGGGTTGGCCAAAGGGGAGTCACTATAGTTAGGCATAGGAGATCCCTGCGGACTGTTGAAATTGTCCTTGGGATCATTGAGAATGGAGGGAAGGCATAAGCTTTCTTGGAGGGCCATTGTTGAAGGAAAGCATCTATGGCTGCAGCTTCCGGATCTGGACGCCAGCTGAAGTATGGGTAAATTTGAAAATTGGTCCTGGATGCAAAAAGGTCCAGACAAAATGGACCTCTGAGAGATTGAAGGAATAAAAACATTTTCCTGTCTAGTCTCCAATCGCTGGAATCTGTCAAATGACGAGATCCCCAATCTGCAGCTGTATTCGATTGTCCTGGAATATATTCCGCTTTGATAGAAATATTCCTGTCTAAACAAAGATGAATAAATTCCTTGGTTATGTTGGACAAATTCCTTGATTTGGTGCCTCCCAAACGATTGAGATATCATACCGATGAAATATTGTCCATGCAAAGGAGAATAGAAACTGGAGAAGAAAATTTGGCAAAACTTTTGACTGCAAACGAGCCAGCCAATAATTCCAAACAATTGATATGTAAACGTTTCTCCTCCAATGTCCATTTGCCACCCGTGATGGAAGGACCACAGCGCGCACCCCAGCCTGAAAGACTGGCGTCGGATTCTATAACAAAATCTGGAGTTCTGCCAAAAATGGCTCTCCCATTCCAGGCCTCTAGGTGAGAAAGCCACCAAGAAAGCTCTTCTTTGGCCTCTAGAGATAAAGGTATCAAATGAGAATAGGAAAACCCTTTCCTTAAATGAAGAATCTTTAATCTCTGAAGTTCTCGGTAATGTAAGGGGGCAGGGAAGATAGCCTGAATAGAGGATGATAGTAACCCTACTATTTTGGCTATAGTTCTGATAGGGACTGCATCTTTGGATAAGGTTTTGGCAATTTCTTTCTTGATATTCTTCACTTTGTCTGAAGGAAGACTCAGAGTGGATAATATCGAATTGATTTTGAAACCTAAGAAAATCAATGACTCTGTAGGGAAAAGAACTGACTTCTGTTTGTTTACAATGAAGCCTAATGATTCTAGTAAGGAAATTGTGGTAGTTAGATGTTTCTGAAGGGTAGAAAAATCTTGGTCCATAATTAAAATATCGTCTAGATAAATTATCAGACGAATCCCTCGGAGTCTCAACCAGGCCACTACTGGTTTCAGTAACTTGGTGAAAATCCAAGGGGCTGAAGACAGGCCAAAGGGAAGGCAAGTGAAATTCCAAAACTGGTCTTCCCAACGGAATGTCAAGAATTTCCAATGTTCTTGAGCGATTGGGACGGTTAGATAGGCGTCTGTGAGATCTAGCCGAACCAACCAATCGTTTCCTCTTAAGCATTCTCTTAATAAATGAATTCCCTCCATTTTGAAATGATGGTACACAACAAAGGCATTTAAAGTCCTTAGATTTATGACTGGCCTGTACTGATTGTTTTTCTTTTTTACTAAAAATAGATTGCTTAGGTAGAAATCTTGGGGTTGAAAAACTGGAAGAATTGCTTTTTTGGAAAAGAGAATAGAAATTTCCCTTTTGACCAAAAGAAAGTCCTCCTGAGAAAAATGAATGGGGTGAGGAAGACAAGTTTGAGTTGGGAGAGAAATGAATTCTATGAGAATACCTGATACAGCTTGTAAGACCCAGGGATCTGAAGTAATTGAAGCCCAATTTTGAGCAAACAGGGCGAGTCTGCCACCAATTTTTTCTGGGAAAGAAGAGGCATGGGGAGGAAGTAATGAACTTACCTGAAGCTTGTCTAGCTCTGGCTCTGGTCCTAAAACCTCTCTGAGTCCAGGGTCGACCTCTTGTCGGAAAGAAGGAGGAGGTAGTTGGTTCAGAATAACCTCTTTGAAATTGTGTCTGAAATTGATGTTGGTATTGGGTTTGTTGGGGATAGTAGTGAGACCTGGATAAAAAGTTTTGACGGCCGGGAAAGCGGCCTCTGCCTCTCCCGGTCCTGTCAGATAAACCCTGGTTAGGGTAGAAAATTTTCTTTACAGATGTCTTTACTTTATTTAGGTTAGTGAAAGTATTGACATATTGGTTTAGATCTTTTAAGTATGAGTCTCCAAACAAAAGACCCTTGTTATCTGAAGCGATATTGCTTGAGGAAAAATCGGAAATTTTAGGATCTATTTTCCTCAAGATGTTACGTCTTCTTTCACCAGACATTGCACAATTAGTATTTCCAATAAAACAGAGAAGTCTTTGGACCCATTCTCTGACAACATAGGGATCCAAAGGGCAATTTTCAGCTACACCTTGTTCAGATAATTCAAATAGTTTAGTGAGGGGTCCAACAGAATCTAAAAGTTTGTCTTGGCAAATTTTCCAGGATCTATCCACCCCTTTTTTCAATTTATAACCTGGGGTGCCGATAAATTTTAAAATTTTGGGATCAACCTCCGGTGTGATGGAAGCAGTTTTAGGTAACAAGGGACGAGGACATTCAGCTTTCATTTTGTTACGTGTTTGTTTCTTTAGGGGTTTACGTAATTGATGGTCAATGAATTTGGCTAAATCAATAGGGGGACACCACTCGGCGGACCGGGGATGGTGTAACTCGTCTGGTTTAAACCTAGGGTTGCCTAAACAATCTATAAAGTCTTCCTCGTCCTCACTGTAATCATAAGATTTTTGGGATTTCTTTTTCAGTTTTTTGGCTGCAGGGGAGCCATCAGAATTATTCGAATCATTGAAATTGTCTGAATTAATGTCTGTATATTCGTCACCATCTGAATCCTCAGATTCTGAAGATGGATTATCAGTAATATTTTTTTGTTTTAAATTTTGATTTTTTGCATACATAAGTATCCTCGTTTGGTTACCCTCGGGGTGCAGGGTTATACTGACAGCGGTTTTTCTTCCTTTGCTGTGAGGAATATTAGGTTCAGTTAAAAGTTGATGTGACTTTTCAATAAGTTTTTTACTTGCTTTATAGGCAATAGATGGGTTCTTTCTTTTTAAAGATATTTTCCTTTGTTTCTCTCCCATCAAAGAGGTCATTTTGTTAAATAAATTATCCATAGAGGAATCTATCATAGATTGTACAGTATGTAAAGTTAAGGGAGGTGATTTTGTTTGAGTTTCAGACATTGTTTATAATGTATTAATATACAGTAATGTTAAACAAATTAAATATTAAACTCTTTTAATAAATAAATATTTCCTTTAGGAAAAATTTATATATATCTAATGTATAGTTTGGTAAATAAAAGAATTTATCCAAACCGTATTTTAAACATACAACTGAGGTAAAATAAAGTCTCACAGATTAACCTGCAAACGTTTGCAAAACTAACTTTGTAATATGTAAGATATACCAGAAGATGGCAATGTAGGCTGTTATTAAATTTTATGTTGCGATATGAGAACCGAGTGTAACAGAAACAAAGTTACCACTCGGTTTGATAGTAAACTTCGGCTGACTGAGGGAAGGGCTATAGCGTCAGCAATAATGGGCGGGAAGGGGACGGCCCATAAAATGGTGGCCGCACGGCCGAAGGACAAGACCAACAGGAGAGGGCAGAAAAAACAGACAGGTAAGGAAGTCAGGGAAACGATATAAAAGAAAACTAGTAAGCGAAAGTCATAATATGATAACAAGGGCAATTAAAGTGGAAAACGAATGAAGCCACAAACAAAAATAAATAAAATAAATAAATAAGCAGAGAAAAAACTAAATTAAGTAGAAAAACAGAATTAGAAAAAGGGAATAGAAAAAACGAAAAACAAATAATGAACTGTAAAAATAAGTTAAAATAAGAACAATACTTATATATAAATGCAAATAACAATAAAATATTTTTTATTTAAGACTGCACCACTTATCTGAGTATGAGCAGCAAAAAGAAAGAGGAAGAGTGTTAACTGGGTGCTCTGTTTATAGGCTATTCTCTGTGCTGATTGGTTGTTTTTTCTCACTATAATAAGCTTCTGTTAGCTTCTTATTATGTGCATGTTATTTATCTTATCAATGTTATTGTTCTTTAAAAGGCTGCATTGAGTAGTAAAGAAAGAGTTATGCATAAAATAGGAGTCTCTGGTCTTGTAATAAAATTAAACCTTTCTTTCATGTAATTGGCATGAGTCCATGAGCTAGTGACGTATGGGATATACATTCTTATCAGAAGGGGGCAAAGTTTCAGAAACCTCAAAATGCCTATAAATACACCCCTCACCACACCCACAATTCAGTTTTACAAACTTTGCCTCCTATGGAGGTGGTGAAGTAAGTTTGTGCTAAGATTTCTACGTTGATATGCGCTTCTCAGCATTGTTGAAGCCCGATTCCTCTCAGAGTACAGCGAATGTCAGAGGGACGTGAAGGGAGTATTGCTTATTGAATACGATGATTTCCCTAACGGGTCTATTTCATAGGTTCTCTGTTATCGTCCGTAGAGATTCATCTCCTACCTCCCTTTTCAGATCGACGATATACTCTCATATACCATTACCTCTGCTGATAACCGTTTCAGTACTGGTTTGGCTATCTGCTATATGTGGATGGGTGTCTTTCGGTAAGTATGTTTTTATTACTTAAGACACCCCAGCTATGGTTTGGCACTTTATGCATTAATATAAATTTCTAAATATATGTATTGTACTTATATTTACCATGAGTCAGGTTCATGTATTTCCTTTTTGCAGACTGTCAGTTTCATATTTGGGGAAAATAAACATATTAAGAAATATTTTTCTTACCTGGGGTTTAAAATTGACTTCATTTTTCTTTGCAAATTGAGGGCAGGATTAGGCCCGTTGACGCAAGTTCGTCATTTCCGGCGTCATAGTTGATGCCGAGTACCTTACACAAGGTTGCGTCGTTAGTGACGCGAGTATCCGGACGTTGTTGGCGCCAAAAAATTTTCAGTTACATTGTGCGTCATACTTGGCGCCAAATTTTTTCATTATTTTTTCACCCCATTGTTATTTGCCTCTTGCCTTTTTCTATGTCAGAGGGCTATGCTATTTGCATTTTTTCCCATTCCTGAAACTGTCATATAAAGAAATTGATCATTTTACTTTATATGTTGTTTTTTTTTTTTTACATTTTGCAAGATGTCTCAATCTGATCCTGTCTCAGAAGTATCTGTTGGAACTTTGCTGCCTGATATCGGTCCTATCAAAGCTAAGTGCATTTGTTGTAAACTTGTGGAGATTATATCTCCGAATGTAATTTGTAATAGTTGTCATGATAAACTTTTACATGCAGATAATGTGTCCATCAGTAATAGTACATTGCCGGTTGCAGTTCCTTCAACTTCTAATGTACATGATATACCCATGAATTTTAAAGAATTTGTTACTGATTCTATTCAGAAGGCTCTGTCTGCTTTTTCGCCTTCTAATAAACGTAAAAGGTCTTTTAAAACTTCTCATAAGGTTGATGAAATTTTAAATGACCGACAACATAATGAATTATCCTCCTCTGATGAGGATCTATCTGATTCAGAAGATCCTTCCTCAGATATTGACACTGACAAATCTACTTATTTATTTAAAATGGTGTATATTCGTTCTTTGTTAAAAGAAGCGTTAATTATTTTGGATATTGAGGAAACTAGTCCTTGACATTAAAACTAGTAAACATTTAAATTCTGTTTTTAAACCTCCTGTGGTTACTCCAGAGGTTTTTCCTATTCCTGATGCTATTTCTGATATGATTTCTAAGGAATGGAATAAGCCGGCTACTTCTTTTATTCCTTCTTCAAGGATTAAAAAATTGTATCCTTTACCAATAACTTCAATAGAGTTTTGGGAAAAGATCCCCAAAGTTAATGGGGCTAAACGTACCACTATTCCTATGGAAGATAGTACTTCTTTTAAAGATCCTTTAGATAGGAAAACTTGAATCGTATCTAAGGAAGCCTATTTATATTCAGGTCATCTTCTCAAGCCTGCAATTTATTTGGCTGATGTTGCAGCTGCATCAACTTTTTGGTTGGAGAATTTAGCGCAACAAGAATTAGATTCTGACGTATCTAGCATTGTTCTCTTACTGCAACATGCTAATCATTTTATTTGTGATGCCATTTTCGATATTATCAAAATTGATGTTAGATCCATGTATTTAGCTATTTTAGCTAGAAGAGCTTTGTGACTTAAATCTTGGAATGCTGATATGACATCAAAGTCTAGATTGCTATCTCTTTCTTTCTAAGGTAATCATTTATTTGGTTCTCAGATGGATTCTATTATTTCAACTGTTACTGGGGGAAGGGAGTTTTTTTGCCTCAGGATAAAAAACCTAAGGGTAAATCTAAGGCTTCTAACTGTTTTCGTTTCTATCGTCAAAATAAAGAACAAAAACCTAATCCTTCCCCCAAGAAATCTGATTCCAATTGGAAGCCTTCCTAAAATTGGAATAAATCCAAGCCATTTGAGAAACCAAAGTCAGCCCCTAAATCCGCATGAAGGTGCGGCCCTCATTCCAGCTCAGCTGGTAGGGGGCAGATTAAGCTTTTTCAAGGATGTTTGGATCAATTCTGTCCAAAATCATTGGATTCAGAACATTGTCTCTCAGGGGTATCGAATAGGATTCAGAATAAGACCTCTTGTGAGAAGATTTTTTCTCTCACACATCCCAGCAAATCCAGTAAAAGCCCAGGCTTTCCTGAAGTATGTTTCAGACCTGGAGTTATCTGGGGTAATCATGCCAGTTCCTTTTCAGAAACAGGGTCTGGGGTTTTATTCAAATCTATTCATTGTCCCAAAGAAGGAAAATTCATTCAGACCAGTTCTGGATCTGAAAATTTTGAATCATTATGTAAGAGTACCAACTTTCAAAATGGTAACTATAAGCACTATTCTGCCTTTTGTTCAGCAAGGACATGATATGTCCACAATAGACTTGCAGGATGCATACCTTCATATTCCGATTCATCCAGATCATTATCAGTTCCTGAGATTCTCTTTTCTAGACAAGCATTACCAATTTGTTGCTCTTCCGTTTGGCCTAGCAACAGCTCCAAGAATCTTTTCAAAGGTTCTCGGTGCCCTGCTCTCTGTAACCAGAGAGCAGAGTATTGCAGTGTTTCCTTATTTGGACGATATCTTGGTACTAGCTCAGTCTTTACGTTATGCAGACTCTCACATGAATCAACTAGTGTTGTTTCTTTGGAAACATGGTTGGAGGATCAATTTACCAAAAAGTTTCTTGATTCCTCAGACAAGGGTCACCTTTTTAGGTTTCACGATAGATTCAGTGTCCATGACTCTGTCTCTAACAGACAAGAAACGTTTAAAATTGGTTGCAGCCTGTCGGCACCTTCAGTCTGTCATTCCCTTCAGTGGCTATGTGCATGGAAGTTTAAGGTCTCATGACTGCAGCTTCGGACGCGACCCCCTTGGCTCATTTTCAAATGAGACCTCTCCAGCTTTTTATGCTGAATCAATGGTGCAGGGATTATACAAAGATATCACAATTAATATCCTTAAATCCCAATGTTCGAAAGTCTCTGACGTGGTGGTTAAATCACCAGCATTTAGTTCAAAGGGCTTCTTTTGTTCGGCCAAACTGGACTGTGATCACAACAGATGCGAGTCTTTCAGGTTGGGGAGCTGTTTGGGGACCTCTGACAGTACACGGGGTTTGGAAATCTCAAGAGGCAAGATTACCAATCAATGTTTTAGAACTTTGCGCAATTTTCAGAGCTCTTCAGTTTTGGCCTCTGTTAAAGAGAGAACCGTTCATTTGTTTTCAGACAGACAATATCACAACAGTGACATATGTCAATCATCAGGGTGGGACTCACAGTCCCCAAGCTATGAAAGAAGTATCTCGGATACTTGTTTGGGCAGAATCCAGCTGCTGTCTAATTTCTGCGGTGCATATCCCAGGTGTAGACAATTGGGAGGCGGATTATCTCAGCCATAAGACTTTACATCTGGGGGAGTGGTCTCTCCATCCAGATGTGTTTTCTCAGATTGTTCAGATGTGGGGTCTTCCAGAGATAGATCTTATGGCCTCTCATCTAAACAAGAAACTTCACAGATACCTGTCCAGGTCCAGGGATTTTCAGGCGGAAGCAGTGGATGCATTGACACTTCCTTGGTGTTATCAACCCGCTTATATTTTCCCGCCTCTAGTTCTTCTTCCAAGAGTGATCTCCAAAATCATCATGGAACAATCGTTTGTGTTGCTGGTGGCTCCAGCATGGCCTCACAGGTTTCGGTATGCTGATCTTGTTTGGATTTCTAGTTGCCAACCTTGGTCTCTTCCATTAAGGCCAGACCTTCTGTCTCAAGGTCCATTTTTCCATCAGGATCTCAAATCATTAAATTTGAAGGTGTGGAAATTGAACGCCTAGTGCTAAGTCATAGAGGTTTCTCTGACTCAGTGATTAATACTATGTTACAAGCTCATAAATCTGTCTCTAGAAAGATTTATTATCGAGTTTGGAAGACTTACATTTCATGGTGTTCCTCTCATAAATTCTCTTGGCATTCTTTTAGAATTCCTAGAATTTTACAGTTTCTTCAGGATGGTTTGGATAAAGGTTTGTCTGCAAGTTCCTTGAAAGGACAAATCTCTGCTCTTTCTGTTTTATTCCACAGAAAAATTGCTAAACTTCCTGATATTCACTGTTTTGTACAGGCTTTGGTTTGTATCAAGCCTGTCATTAGATCAATCTCTCCTCCTTGGAGTCTTAATTTGGTTTTTAAGGCTTTACAGGCTCCTCCATTTGAGCCTATGCATTCTTTGGATATTAAACTACTTTCTTGGAAAGTGTTGTTCCTTTTGGCCATCTCTTCTGCTAGAAGAGTTTCTGAGCTATCTGCTCTTTCTTGTGAATCTCCTTTTCTGATTTTTCATCAAGATAAGGCAGTTTTGCGGACTTCATTTAAATTTTTACCTAAGGTTGAGAATTCTAACAACATTAGTAGATAAATTGTTGTCCCTTCCTTGTTTCCTAATCCTAAGAATTCTTTGGAAAGATCCTTACATTCTTTGGATGTGGTGAGAGCTTTGAAATATTATGTTGAAGCTACTAAAGATTTCAGGAAGACTTCTAGTCTATTTGTTATATTTTCTGTTTCTAGGAAAGGTCAGAAGGCTTCTGCTATTTCCTTGGCTTCTTGGTTAAAGCTTTTGATTCCTCAAGCTTATTTAGAGTCAGGTCAGGCCCCGCCTCAGAGAATTACAGCTCATTCTACTAGATCAGTCTCCACTTTGTGGGCTTTTAAGAATGAAGCTTCAGTTGATCAGATTTGCAAAGCGGCGACTTGGTCTTCTTTGCATACATTTACTAAAGTTTACCGTTTTTATGTATTTGCTTCTTCAGAAGCAGTTTTTGGTAGAAAAGTTCTTCAGGCAGCTGCTTCAGTTTGATTCTTCTGCTTATGTTTTAAGTTTTTCTTGTCATTAAAGAATAAACTTATAATTTGGGTTGTGGATTATTTTTTCAGTGGAAAATGGCTGTTCTTTATTTTTATCCCTCTCTACTGACTCTTGCGTTGAGTTCCACATCTTGGATATTGATATCCCATACGTCACTAGCTCATGGACTCTTGCCAATTACATGAAATAAAATATAATTTATGTAAGAATTTACCTGATAAATTCATTTATTTCATATTGGCAAGAGTACATATGGCCCACCCTTTTTATGGTGGTTATGATTTTATTGTATAAAGCACAATTATTTCCAAATTCCTTTGTTGATGCTTTTTACTCCTTTCTTTATCACCCCACTACTTGGCTATTCATTAAACTGAATTGTGGGTGTGGTGAAGAGTGCATTTATAGGCATTTTGAGGTTTGGGAAACTTTGCCCCTCCTGGTAGGATTGGATATCCCATATGTCTCTAGCTCATGGACTCTTGCCAATATGAAAGAAATGAATTTATCAGGTAAATTCTTACATAAATTATGTTTTTGGGCTAGGTTACAAGTGGAGCACTAATTTATTGCGTGCCCGTAAACAGGCAAATTCGCCAGTTGACGGTTGTGCGATAAATAACCGGTCAAGTGGCTGGTTATTGCTACCGCAAGCTTGCGGTAGCAATTAGCGCTTCAAAAATGTTCAAAATATCCCCCAATTGCTCCCAAAAGAAAGTATATTGTAGTTTTTTATTGTAAAAAAATATAGCTTTTTTAATAAAAAAACTAATGCACAAAGCAGTTTTTAGGTGTTAACGTTGGCGGGTGTGGGGTGTTAGAAAAAAATCATGAACCCATGTGATCATAAAGTCAGGGCAGCCTCTTGACAATGGATCAGTTTACTGAACACCCTGCATCAGGATCCTGAAAATCCACAGGCAATTATGTGAGACTCCAAAACCAAATCAGCATCAAAGCAGCAGTGAAAGGTGTTAGAAGAGTAAAAACTTTGTTAAAACATCATAAAAACGGGATTGCTTCACATCTGAGCCCCTTTATAAAGTGCAACACATTTCTCAGTGGTACAACCCATCGTTTTATCAGGCACTATCAATTATTGTCTGTATCACCTGCCTGTCAAATAAACAAAACAAAAATGTCATGGAGGGGTTAGTAGAGTAAATGTTTTACATGAAAAAATAAATATAGCCACTAATCAGCAAGTGCTACCTGGGTCCTGAACCAAAAATGACCTGGCTCCCAATTTATATTCCTGCTTTTTCAAATAAAGATACCAAGAGAATAAAGAAAAAAATGATGATAGGAGTAAATTAGAATGTTGCTTAAAATTGAATTCTCTATCTAAATCATGAAAGAACACATTTGCGTTTCATATCCCTTTAAATACATATTATTTACTGTAATATTATAAAAAATATTCTAAAAATAATTATTAAATTATAAAATCATTCAGCTGTGTACCATACATAAAACTATTGAGAAACCTGATACATATTAACAGAAACATATTTTTAATACAATATTTAAAAATATATATTTGTTTAAGCACTTAGATGCAAGAAGTCCGAACTTCAAAGATGTTTTCATTTTCCTTTAACATCGATGGAAAATCTGGTATCTTTACAGGACACATGGTGCTCCAAAGATTGCTTTTCAAAAAGACTCAAAATTAAATTCATTGCTTTTTAGCTGCGACAGAGAACATAAGTTCAAAATATCCTTAGACAAATTTATTTCTAGGGGTTTTTCGTTGAGCATGTAATTAGATAAAGAGTCTGTGAATAGTCTGCAGTAAGTTGTGTCTTTTAAAATAGTTGAGAGCAAATGCAGCAATTTTATGTTCCTATCATAACTAGCTTATAAACTGTGTTCTTGCTTACAAACCGTTATGGGGTTTAAAAACTACAAATGCATTTTTGTTTAATTTTAAAGCTTTATTTATTCACACTTATACTTCATAGAAAGTCAATTGACTTAAAGGAAGTTAAATCTTCCGATACAGACTGAGTTTTGCTTTGTTAAGATGGATAATAATCTAGGGATATAAAATATGAAATTTAATCTTTGTTACATTGGAGTTTGTTAGCGCATCATGCTAAAATAGTTGTAGAATTAACAGTTTTGCTGTAAGTGATGAGTTGACGGCAGATATAAACCAAAAGACACATCAAGTATTTCCATATTTCATCAGAAGTGTAATCTTATTTATTAAAGGGACAGTGTAATGTAAAATTGGTTTACCCTTAAAGGGACAATTGACCCCCAAATTTTCTCCCCTTTCAATTATTCACAGTGATCCATTTTACCTGTTAGAGTTTATTAAATTTTTTACACGTAGCTCCTTTACATTAAAATAGCTGATTTAGTCTGTGGTATAGCCACCTATACTGAACGTTTCGATACTAGAGTATATGCTATTGACAAGCCTAAGTAAACACAGCCAGCAGAAGAAGAAGTTACACTCTCAGTGGGGTCAGGGTCGGCTCCAGAACGAATGAAATGGGGGGGGCATTTTTTTTCACGGGGGGCACGCATTTACAAAGCATGTATGAGAGTCAAATAAGAGCAGACCTGCATATTCTGCAGAAATGTGTAGCTTCTGGCTGGCTTAACCCCACTATTAACATTTGGAGAATATGTGCTAAATCACTAGGTAAAAGAATGAAGTCTAAATCCTATGCAGTGCACTAAAACAGAGCCATTAAACTTGAGACCCCCAGTGCAATAGCTCCTTAAAAACAATTCACCCCTTAATCACCATGATCCAAAACCCTTAAACTCATTCTCAAATCTCAATCATGTCCCCTAAACAGCCATGCACCCCAAACCCGGCCCCCAATGCAATTAACACCTTTGTTTGCAATAGCACTGAGGATACTAGGTTTTCAGGTACTGGTAATTTTGTAGATTAGATTTAGCTATACCTGTTTCGCAATAACTAATGGATATCAGGCTACTTAATACAATCTATGTACTGTGAACCTATAAGAATATGATTGTATCATATAAATATAAGTCTATAAATGGCTACCGGCTTCTATCGACGCCTCAAAAGTGCACTGTGATCTTAGGCCTTTAATAGGGTTAAAGACAAGTCCAAAAAGGCTCTAATTAACTTCCAATTCCAAATAAGAGGTTAAGACACAGAGCTCCTTGCAGATGTGTGATGCGACCTCACAGTTCTGCAGCTAACTCCGCCTCCAGCATGCAGCATTACATAACAATTTATTATTTTATTTATTATTTTTAAAGCATATGATCATCATATCAATATTTTTTAAGGGGGCACAGCATTCCATTTGGGTGGGCATTGCCCCCCTTGGAGCCAACCCTGAGTGGGGTGCAGGATAGTTAAGTAATAAAATGATAATTTTCCATTGTGTGTGTGCACAAAGTTATAACATAATGAGATCTGATATTACCTTTAAGTTCAATCTATTGTAATAGGCTGTGAGTTCAAAGCAATGCAATTTCTCAAATGTTTTATACTCTGCAGCTGCTATAACAAGTCATTGAAAATACTTTAATGGAAAAACTATTTTATAGTGTACTGTCCCTTTAATGTGTTTCCATTGACTGCAGAGTATAAAATATATTGGAAATTGGTCCTTTATGTTTATTTTTGTATATGAAATAGCTGACATCCCTATCTATTTCTCTTTACACACATACCTTTTTTCTTATCTTTTTTGTCTATACACAAAGGCTGATACTTAGAGAGAACAATTGAAAATTAACATTTGAGTATCAGTCACTCCAACCACCTACTGGGCTGCTGATAATTGTTGTTTATGTAGCTTTTCTTTAGAAAGTACAAAAGTATTTATATTTTTAGTATAAGGGATGGTTTTAACAGGCAAAATCACTTATTTCAAATGACAAAATAAAGATAACGGGACTGCTTGCAAATAATTAAATACACTCAGCAAGTAAAATGGATGGGTCACTAAGAACATATTAAAGGGGGGAAAATTTGACAGTACAATGTCGCTTTAAAAGGACATTAAAGTCAAATTTGTTATTGATACATCAGTAGTGATTTGCAGAATTACAAAAGATCTAAATACAAAATAAGTATTCTATATATATTGTATTTGTGCAAAAACTTTGGCATTTTTATTTGTTTCAGGTTTAGGTAAGATTCCTCTTCTTTATGTAATGGTATGACCAACTCCGACGTACGTTTTACCTTTTTGACTGTGTCAAAGATCAATAGCACATGACTTATAAACTTCACAAAAAGTATGACACCCCTGTTGTACAGAGATTACATTTGCTAGCATGGGGGACTTTGCTACTTACTGACTAGCATGTGTGCACAGTTTTCTTTTGACACGGAAAGCAAATTATTATTTTTTTGTATAAATTTTTTATTGAAACAAAATGGGTATAGCTTAAAGACAAAGAAAACATCATATTACAGTCATATAGTAATACTTATAATTATATCTCCATCTTGATCTAACAGTAGGGTTCAAACATAATATATTCTCGTACCCATGTTGGGGTTTTTCAGAGTTTTTACACCCTTCCACCTCTCTCTCCGCTATGAGAGAGGGGGAGGGCATCCACTCATACCACAAACAACGACAAGACAAAAAGAGAAGGAAGAAAGGAGAAGGAAGAAAAAAAAAGCAAATTATAGTCATATTTAAATGCTTTCTGTGGCTCAGTTGAATGTAGGCCATCTGCTTTTGAAGCAAGGACTAATCCTCTAAATCTAGACCAAATACAATCTTATTAATAAAGTAATGTGATTTAATCTGGATATGTGTACTTCACTTAAAGATAAAGGTATTTTCAAAACTGCTGTGTAATTGGATTATGCATCTATGCCAGGAACTGACAACTGATAGTTTATTGTAGTTTTTTTATTATTATTATTATTATAGGAAACAAGTGATTTAAAGGGACAGTTCAGCCAAAATTGAAATCCACATGGCTGCTTTTGAGTTTTGAATAGAAGTATTTTTGTAATACACATGTTTTAGCAAAAATGCTTCTAATAAAAGCTATAGCTGTTTCAAAGTGTATTTAAGTATGCACTGTGCACCAGCATTTTAAACACAACACTTGCTCAGAGAGTCTAAGGTGCTTGTACCATCTAGTAATGACTCAATTTGTTAATTGCTGACATTATACAAGCCCCACTGGTGTTGTAAGCAGCTGTAGTATTTAAAATGCTGGTGCACTAAGAATATCTAGCTATGCTTCACATGCACATGCAGAGAGAAATGTTAACACTAAAACAATAACTTTTATTAGAAGCATTTTGGTAATAGATGTATATTGCAATTATGTTTCATTTCAAAGATGTAAATCATTTATGTGCACGGGGGGGGGGGGGCACTTTACAGTGCAGTGTCCCTGTAAAACACATAGTTAAAGCAAGCACTTGTAAGACATTGTTTTTTTTTCACTAGTTTATATTGTTGTAACGCAGTTTAATAAAGCTGCAAATACCTGTGCCATAACATTATGTGATTTTTAGTATGAATAAATAAAAAACATTTTTTAGAAGATTGATATAGTTCTGTTTGCATTTGTTTGTTTATCACGTTACCCCTGATAGAATGTTGCTCTGTTATTTTTACTTTACTTACTTTTTTAAGACACCGCAATTTTCATCAATGAATATTTATAAAATATAAAAATATAGTATGTATATAGAAGGGGCATAACGTTGTGATAAAAATGCTCCTATACAGTACCTATGTGTTTGATGTCCACAAAGGGTTTAAATATATATTTAGGACTCTTCTGGATGGGCAATAATCTTCCAATCTTAAAATGAACATAGAGTCGATTGGGGGCTACACAAATATACCATTTCTGATTGACTCAGCAGAGGTCTTCGAAATAGAAGTGTATTGCCAGTGCAGAGCTGACTTTAACTATGTGCTTAAGTCATTTGCAGAAACTAAAACTCATAGGTATAGGTAAGCAATAATGCAAGACTCTAATGAATTAAGGGAATATAAACCCCACATTGTTCCTTCATGATTCAGATACAGCATACAATTTTAAACAACTTTAAGATTTACTTCTATTATCTAATTTGCTTAGTTCTCTTTGTATCATTTGTTAGAAAGGATATCTAGGTAGACTCAGGAGCTTGGAGCTAGCTGCTGACTGGCTGCACATATATGCCTCTTGTCATTCGCTTACTAATTTGTGCAGCTAGCTCATAGTAGTGCATTTCTCCTCCTTCAATAAAGGATACCAAAAGAATGAAGCAAAATTCATACTAGAAGTAAACTGGAAAATTTAAAAATCTGAATAATGATAGAAAAAATGTGTTTCATATCCCTTTTCATACTTCAGTTGTTTATTCTTTCAAAACCATACAATGTCAAAAAAACAAAACAAAACAAAATACATGATTAATATCCTTAAAGGGACAGCATACACCAATTTTCATATAACTGCATGTAATAGACACTACTATAAAGAAAAATATGCACAAATACTGATATAAAAATCCAGTATAAAACTATTTAAGGCTATATATATGGATCATCTACAAAACATTTATGCAAAGAAAAATCTAGTGTTTAATGTCCATTTAATGCTAAATTATGTTTGAAAAGTGTTACCTGGGAAACTGGTATCTAAATTGTACAAAGGGTTAATAACTTTTTTGAATATGGGCCTTTGTCTTTTTTAAATACAATCCCAGACAGTGTTTTAACCAAATTAACCGCAGACGATTAATTGTAAAATAAATCTTAGCCACAGTGCTGTAAATAAAGGGCTTATTCTCTTCGTTTCAAATCTCCCTGTAAGATTCACTAAGGAAATTCAATGGACAAAACACAAGTTAATTAATCTTATAGCCTTAAGACATGACGTGGTGACATGGTTCTAATTTAAGCTTTTTCTGCTATATCCCTCATCAAATTTAGCCATTTTCCCAGAGTAATCCAATTCCCTGAAATCAACAAAGTAATTATACATTATGCAGGAGCCATGGTCGCTGTTAGCTGCTTATTAATGCTCATTACTGATAGATAACTGTGTAGTCTGAGATGAGAACACAAAAAATACACAAGAAACACGTTTTTCAACTTTTTATTTTATTTTACATTATGAAATTACAAACACCAGGAAGCTTTATTGTGTAGTGCAGGGGAATATTGCAGTAAAAGTTATGAATGCAGGATTATTCTGAGATGTTTATCTGATATTAATTATTTGTCTGTTTAGTATTAGACAGTAGCAATATCAATATATTTTAAATAATAGTACCTTGAAATAATGTGTGTAACAATTTTGGGGCTTTTTTTTTTTTTGCCTTGGCGGGTTCTCCAGCTAGGGTGAGCGAAGTTACTAGTTTGGCAGAAAATCTTTCAGGGTGATACTCTAGTACCAGTATAAAGCTTTGCCCAAATCTTTACAACCCAGCCTAATGTGTGCTGAAAAACTAGAGTATGTTTTTTTTAAGTGACAGTGAACTCAAAAAATTGTTTAAAAAGACAGAGATAATCCCTTTATTACCAATTCCCCAGTTTTGCATAACCAGCACTGTTATATTAATAAACTTGTAACCTCTGTGATTACTTTGTATCTAAGCCTCTTTTGACCCCCTGATCAAATGACTTTTAAAAATTATGAATGTAGATTATATCCATTCTTTCTTAAAATGAGTGATTTGTTTGCCAATTACAGTCATGTAAAATAAAATATATTTTTTTTCCCTTTGACAAATGGAACTTTGATTATCAAATGTAACATTTAATTATGAAGTTTAAGATTAGAATATTCCTATTTCAGCA
Source organism: Bombina bombina (assembly GCF_027579735.1). NCBI lineage: Eukaryota > Metazoa > Chordata > Amphibia > Anura > Bombinatoridae > Bombina > Bombina bombina. The sequence continues at coordinate 268,530,637 of NC_069505.1, read as the reverse complement.
TAGAAAGTTTTTTTTCATATACTGTATTTTAATATGTCTATAGAAATAGATTTTCAAATGTTATCATTTAATATTTGTTTGATATTTAAACCTTGATTATTTGTAATTTTCAAACTGCATTGCAAATATCATTCTTTCTACATTATGAATATCTAAATTGTGACTGCCCACCTTAAACGGACATATTTCACATTTTTCTTTTCATGATTCCAATAGAGCATGTGATTTTATTCAACTTTCCAATTTACTTCTATTATCTAATTTATTTTGTTTTCTTAGTATCCTTTATTGAAAATGATACCTAGTTACGAACTTAGGAACTGCTGATTGGCTTACCCAATGTGTTCAGCTAGCTCCCAGAAGTGTATTGCTACTCCTTCAATAAAGTATACCAAGAGAATGAATCAAATTGGATAATATAAGTAAAATGGAAAGTTGTTTAAAATTGTATTCTCTATCTGAACAAAAAAGCTGTGGTTTAATGACCCTTTAAGGAGCATTCTGGGGTTAAATTTGAAGGTGTATGTGTGCGTGTGCACGTGCATGTATGGGCACTTGCTCAAAAGGGAATAAAAATTGGTTTATGTCTGTTTGTCAGATGCATTTCATTCCATGCT